>NC_060174.1:76519874-76785639 GCF_021184085.1 Oncorhynchus gorbuscha
GTAGTGTTGGAGAAGGAGATAAAATGACCTCAAAAGCCCAGAGAAAAGCATATATTCTAATGTGTCTCTTTCTCTCTGATTGCTGTACTCATGGCAAGCTGTTTCTACCTCCCTCCTCCATATCTCTCCCCCCTCTCTCTTTCTAACACCCCCAAGCCCCTCACCAATGAGTGGTACGTTCTCCGAGGGTGGCATGCTCTCTGCCACCAGCAGCTGGAACACGGTCAGTGCCAGCAGCACGGTGACCCCCAGGGACACTTTCTCCCCAGAGTCAGCCGGCAGGTAGAAGCCCAGCGGGGCCAGGAAGGAGATCATCATGCAGGGGATGAGTAGGTTGAAGATGTAGAAGGAGGCCCTGCGTTTCAGATGCAGGGTGTAGGTGATGTCTGGGTAGGGGTCTGAGCAGCAGCCATACAGGATCACGTTCTTCTTGGCTGGCATACCCAGAACCTGTTGTTAGGATAGCATGGAAAATAATAGAAATGCGTGGCCTGGGGTAGTCTAGTGGTATAAGAACACACGTACACTGTATACACCAAAGTATGTGGATTCAGCTACTTCAGAAACACCCATTGCTGACATGTATATAAAATTGAGCACATGCGATCTCCATAGACAAACATTGGCAGTCCTTACTTATAGCTCAGTTACTTTCAACGTGGCAGACCTTTCCAACAAGTCAGTTTGTCACATGTCTGCCTTGCTGGAGCTGCCCCAGTCAACTGTAAGTGCTGTTATTGGGAAGTGGAAAGGTCTAGGAGAAACAGTGGTAGGCAACACAAGCTCACAGAAGGGGACTGCCGAGTGCTAAAGCGTGTAGCTCATAATAAAAACATTTCTGGCCTCGGTTGCAACACTCACTACCAAGTTTCAAACTGCCTCTGGAAACTGTTTGTCGGGAGCTTCATGAAATTAGTTTCCATGGCCAAGCAGCCACATACAAGCCCAAGATCACCATGCACAATGCCAAGCGTCTGCTGGAGTGGTGTAAAGTTCACCACCATTGGACTTTGGAGCAGTGGAAACACTGGAGTTATGAATCACGTTTCAACATCTGGCAGTCTGACGGATGAATCTGGGTTTGGCGCTTGTCAGTAGAACTCTACATTCCCGAATGCATATTGCCAACTGTAAAGTTCAGTGGAGGAGGAATAATGGTCTAGGCTCCTTAGCTCCAGTGAAGGGAAATCTTGACACTACAGAATAAAATTACATTCTAGACAATTATTTTCTTCCAGCTTTGTGGCAACAGTTTGGGGAAGGCCCTTTCCTGTTTCAGCATGACAATGCCACCGTGTACAAAGCAAGGTCCATACAGAAATGGTTTGCTGAGGTCTTTATGGAATAACTTGACTGGCATGTACATACTCTTGGATCTCGTCATGGTATCTCTGTGCATTCAAATTGCTATCAATAAAATGCAATTGTGTTCATTGTCCGTAGCTTATGCCTGCCACTATGGGGCACTCTGTTCACAATGTTGACGTCAGAAAACCGCTCGCCCATATGACTCCATACACATGGTCTATGTTTGTGAGGCCGGTTGGACGTACTGCCACATAGTCTAAAATGACATTGGAGGCGGCTTATGGTAGACAAATTAACATTAAATACTCTGGCAACAGCTCTGGTGGACATTCCTGCAGTCAGCATAGCAATTGTATGATCCCTAAAAACTTGAGACATTTGTGGCATTGTGTTGTGTGACAAAATGTTTTAGAGTGGCCTTTTATTGTCCCCAGGACAAGGTGCACATGTGTAATGATCATGCCATTTAATCTGCGTCTTGATATGCCACACCTGTCAGGTGGATGGATTATCTTGGCAAAGAATAAATGCTTACTAACAGGGATGTAAACAAATTTGTGCACAAAATTAAACATAATTTGTGCAGAGATAAAAGATTTTTGTATGCATGGAAAATATTTTATTTCAGCTCATGAAACCTGGGACCAACACTTTACATGTTGCAATTATAGTTTTGTTCAGTGTAAAATAACATGAAGATAAGACAGTCTTACAAATGCAAAAGTGTTTTCAATCAATAAAGTGCAAAAAGGGAATAGAGATCAGGCTTAGCCTGTATAGAAAATGGCAAAATAAACTAATCAATCTGACCTCCCACTCTACGTTGGCCACAAAGTCAGCCAGGTCAGCGCTGTCTAGGGCGTTGACCAGGTCCATCTGGTTGCCGTTGTGTGTCCAGGAGCCGAAGGTTAGGCGACACTGCTGGGCATCGAATGGGAAGAAGGACACATCCACGGAGCACGAGCTCTTACTGATGGCCGGCTGGTCCCACATGATCTGTCCGTCGTTACGGATCACCACGTTGGTCTCCATAGAGCTGGAGAACTGGTCATCAGCACTGAGGGGGGGGGGTGCGAGGAAGGGAGAGAGTATGGGTAAGAGGTGAGAGGGAGGGGAGGGTGAAGGGGGAGTAGGGAGTTTGGAAAGAGGGGGGAGTGTATGGGGGAGAAATAGTAAAAGGATGATGGGAGGAGGAGAGACAGAGGGAGGGAGAAGAGCCAGGGGAAAGAGTATGTGAGGAATTCATTCCCGAACAAAGAAGGCAATTAAAACCATAGAAAATGATTTCTTATCTACAATTGATATTAAATAAAAAGAGAAAAGATATACTTACTGTCAAGAGACTAAAGACTCTTTAGAGGTGTGACTGGGAAAAGACAGAGGGCAGAAATGCAGGGAAGGACGATGGGCATGGAGTGTCTAATACCTTAATGACAGACAGACAGACAGACAGACAGACAGACAGACAGACAGACAGACAGACAGACAGACAGACAGACAGACAGACAGACAGACAGACAGACAGACAGACAGACAGACAGACAGACAGACAGACAGACAGACAGACAGACAGACAGACAGACAGACAGACAGACAGACAGACAGACAGACAGACAGACAGACAGACAGACAGACAGACAGACAGACAGACAGACAGACAGACAGACAGACAGAGTGGTTGAAGAGGCAGATGAGAGGGTTAATGACAGTTAATGACAGGAAACCTGAATGACTCACAGAGAGATAAAGGATGTCATGATGGTCAGGCAGGATGATTGAAAGGTGATGGTCGAGGCACAAAGCGAGTGGGGATGGCAGGAGTGGAGCCCTCCTCTCATAGCCAACTCCTACACTCAGCACTCTCACTACATTTCTGACCTTGATCACGGGGACTGGACTGAACATAGAACTTTAATAGTCACCACCCTCAAAGGAATTATTTCAGAAGCCATATTTTAGGAACTTAATCTGCATCCTGTGGCATCCCCCTGCTACCAAACATCCTCCAACAGGGATTCAATATTTAAACAGGTAGAGTGTTAGCTCAGGAAGGGGATTATTTTGAGTTTCATGTTACACACATCCCTCACACCTGTCCAGATATAATCTCTGGTAAAAATGATATAGAACATGTTCAAATCAAACCCATCCTAAAGGGTTTACTGATTCAGTTGTGTGTTGTAATTACAACAAATAGAGATAACAAAATAAAGGGAGAAAAAGATTCTGTGAAATAATAAATAGAAGGACTATTCCACTTATACTGGATTTCCCAATGCAAAACCCTGTGCACAGCAGTACGTCAAGATCCAGGTGCTAGTTTTGGCAAGAACAACTAGTATCCAAAAACAAGCGTAAAAACCGCATACTAGAAAAGACAGGCGACCAACCTTGTCTTTATTTATTTTTCATTTCAGGTTGACATTGCCATAAATTAGAACTAGTGCCAGGCAACCGTCCTGTCTACGTAACCTAACCAAGAAGAACCCCTGACACTAGTGAAAAAACTACTGCTCCAATACACTGTGATGAGCATCAGAAGCACACCTGTTGCCTTAATAATATATAATAATATAATATATGCCATTTAGCAGACGCTTGCCTTGACACCCCCTGAGTAATAGCATCTAGGGTGTCCAGGTTGTGTCCATAGCAGAGGAGGGTGAGGAAAAGGAATGTGAGGAAGAGGATAACAAACCCCTGCAGGAAGAACCGATGTGTCTCAATACCAGCCAGACCTACTTGTTATATAGGACAATATCAGGCCTCCATACATAACTACTAGGTATGCGGATGGTATCGAGACCATCGTAGTCCTCCTTCTTCCAAGTGAGGTAGGCGTCCGTCCACACCATCCGGATCCACAGGTACGTGGTCAGGATCTGGTTACGCTCATCCTGCAGGGAAAACAGTATCAGAGGAGGCCTATACAGAGGATAAGTAGTGCTCGTGGGGTCATCGTGGTGACCTTGTGTATGTATGCATTTGTGTATATGTTTTTGTGCGTGTTTACCATGTCAATGATCTGTGAGAGGGTGATCTGCAGTGTGACGTTGATGATGTGGTCTGTGTCCTCTACCGGTCTCAGAGCGTTGGTGTAGTTAGCGAACAAATCAGTCAACAACTTCTGAGCATATCTCCCATGAGCACCCAGACACACTGCCAGAGAGAGAGAGTGAGTGAGTTGTAAGCACAGTAAGTAAAGCCTAGCAGAACTTAAGGAACCACATTAAATCCACATCACTCACAACCTTCATTATTATTCTAATTCAAGCCTCAGTTCCTCAAAGGAATGGGGCAAATTGACTCAACAGCATCCCAGCTGGATTAACCGAAGTGGTACCTTGTAATCCACTAAATGACTCCAAAGCTAGCCTACATGTATGTCTGGTCCTCCATGCATGACTCACTACAACCATTACATTTGATAATGTTACAGTAACTTTGGTAAGCCTCCTTCCAATAATGAAGAAGACATTTTCCATACACTCAAAAAGCTTACTTCTCTCAAATGTTGTGCACAAATTAGTTTACATCCCTGTTAGTGAGCATTTCTCCTTTGCCAGAATGTTCCATCCAGCTGACAGGCGTAGCATATCAACAAGCTGATTAAACAGCATGGTCATTACACAGGTGCACCTTGTGCTGGGGTCAATAAAAGGCCAGTATAAAATGTGCAGGTCTGTCACACAACACAATGCCACAGATTTTGAGGGAGTGTGCAATTGGCATGCTGACTGCAGGAATGTCCACCAGAGCTGTTGCAAGATAATTGAATGTTCATTTCTCTACCATAAGCCACCTCCAACGTCATTTTAGAGAATTTGACAGTTCGTCCAACCGGCCTCACAACCGCAGACCACGCCCCTACCTTTTGTTAAGGTATATGTGACCAACAGATGCATATCTGTATTCCCAGTCATGTGAAATCCATAGATTAGGCCCTCATGAATTTATTTAAAATTGACCTATTTCCTTATATGAACTATAACTCAGTAAAATCTTTGAAATCGTTTCAATTATTAATTCATTCATGAAGTGGTGGGAGAATCCTGCAGTCTCTCAAGCCTTTGTTGGAAGAGTTGCTGTTGGGTTTGGGACAGCTTATTGAGGCCCAGTTATATTTGGAATTGGTTTGGCAACAAACAAATAAACAATACAATTCCAATCTCATGTGAATTTAATTAGAAATACAATTTGACAGACAGACACAGAGACAGACAGGCAGAGAGAGAGCGATCGAATGAGAAAGAAAGAGACAGAGAGACAGACAAACAGAGGATGAGAGAGAGAGTATTGAGGGAGATGAATGTAAACAGAAATGGGAAATATTGGAGTGATAAACATGGAGTAGTAAATTAGGAGTGACTTTAGGGTAAGATGAGGAAAGACACGAGAGAAAGGTATGGAGGGAAGGAGGTAATTACTGAACGCTCTGGAGAGAAATGATGGAGAGACGTTAGAGAAGGGAGGAGAAGGGATGAGAGGGGAGGAGATAAGCAGGTAGGTAATTATAAACAGTAAATGAGATAACGTGTCCATCTAGAGCTGCTAAATGCCTGTCCATTCACTTCCTACTGCAGACAGCAAAGTGCAGCACAGCCACTCCAATTCGCGTACCGCCCTAACAGATCCACAGATGACGCAATCTCTATTGCAGTCTGCACTGCCCTTTCCTACCTGGACAAAAGGAACACCTACGCAAGAATGCTGTTCATTGACAACCGCTCAGCATTCAACACCATAGTGCCCTCCAAGCTCATCACTAAGCCAAGGAACCTGGGACTGAACACCTCCCTCTGCAAATAGATCCTGGATGTCCTGATGGACCGCCCCCAGGTGGTGAGGGTAGACAACAACACATCCGCCACGCTGACCCTCAACAGGGGGGCCCCTCAGGGGTACGTGCTCAGTCCCATCCTGTACTCGCTGTTCACCCACGACTGTGTGGCCGCTCACGACTCCAACACCATCCTTACGTTTGCCGATGACACAAAGACACACTTTACGTATGCTGCTGCTACTCCATTTATATATTCTGACTGCCTTGTCACTTTTACCCCTACCCACATACTGCATTACCTCAACTACCTCATACCCCTGCCCATTGACTTGGTACTGGTACTCCTTGTATATAGCCTCATTGTTTTTGTGTTAGTATTTTCTTCATCAAATTTGTCTTACTTTTTAACCTTGCACTGTTGGGAATTGGCTCGTAAGTTAGCATTTCACTGTTGTATTAAGTGATACATATTTTATTTGAGACACCTTCTCGGGCCAACTCTTTTCTCAGTGTATATCAATGATGTTGCTCTTGCTGCGGGCGATTCCCTGATCCACCTCTACGCAGACGACACCATTCTATATACTTTCGGCCCGTCATTGGACACTGTGCTATCTAACCTCCAAACGAGCTTCAATGCCATACAGCACTCCGTCCGTGGCCTCCAACTGCTCTTAAACGCGAGTAAAACCAAATGCATGCTTTTCAACCGATCGCTGCCTGCACCCGCATGCCCGACTAGCATCACCACCCTGGATGGTTCCGACCTTGAATATGTGGACATCTATAAGTACCTAGGTGTCTGGCTAGACTGCAAACTCTCCTTCCAGACCCACATCAAACACCTCCAATCGAAAATCAAATCAAGAGTCGGCTTTCTATTCCGCAACAAAGCCTCCTTCACTCACGCTGCCAAGCTTACCCTAGTAAAACTGACTATCCTACCGATCCTTGACTTCGGCGATGTCATCTACAAAATGGCTTCCAACACTCTACTCAGCAAACTGGATGCAGTCTATCACAGTGCCATCCGTTTTGTCACTAAAGCACCTTATACCACCCACCACTGCGACTTGTATGCTCTAGTCGGCTGGCCCTCACTACATATTCGTCGACAGACCCACTGGCTCCAGGTCATCTACAAGTCCATGCTAGGTAAAGCTCCGCCTTATCTCAGTTCACTGGTCACGATGGCAACACCCATCCGTAGCACACGCTCCAGCAGGTGTATCTCACTGATCATCCCTAAAGCCAACACATCATTTGGCCGCCTTTCGTTCCAGTACTCTGCTGCCTGTGACTGGAACGAATTGCAA
Organism: Oncorhynchus gorbuscha; assembly: GCF_021184085.1. Taxonomy (NCBI): domain Eukaryota; kingdom Metazoa; phylum Chordata; class Actinopteri; order Salmoniformes; family Salmonidae; genus Oncorhynchus; species Oncorhynchus gorbuscha. Next base: position 76,527,282 of record NC_060174.1, read on the forward strand.
AAATCGCTGAAGTTGGAGACTTTTATCTCCCTCACCAACTTCAAACATCAGCTATCCGAGCAGCTAACCGATCGCTGCAGCTGTACATAGTCTATAGGAAAATAGCCCACCCATTTTCACCTACCTCATTCCCATACTGTTTTTATACTGTTTTTATTTATTTATTTTTCTGCTCTTTTGCACACCAATATCTCTACCTGTACATGACCATCTGATCATTTATCACTCCAGTGTTAATCTGCAAAATTGTGTTATTCGCCTACCTCCTCATGCCTTTTGCACACATTGTATATAGACTGCCCATTTTTTTCTACTGTGTTATTGACTTGTTAATTGTTTATTCCATGTGTAACTCTGTGTTGTCTGTTCACACTGCTATGCTTTATCTTGGCCAGGTCGCAGTTGCAAATGAGAACTTGTTCTCAACTAGCCTACCTGGTTAAATAAAGGTGAAATAAAAAATAAAAAAATAAAAACTGCCAAAGATTGTACAGGCACTAATTCTCAAACAACGCATGCGTGTGTTTGTGTGGGAGAGAGAAATTCGAAAAACAGGCAAATCCCAGGTAGCACATAACATTGAGAACTATGTTTCTTAGCACTTGGTGAGTGTGGTTGTCCTATGGTTATTTTGCATACAACCCTCCCACAATTTTATGGGAATGGTGCTGGATAGCTGCTTGACTTTGGAACAGTATCCGCACATAAGGAACTTGGAAAAAAAACATATTTTCTTGGTATTTCATCACTTTACATTTAATTGAGTAGTTCAGAGAATGTTAGTAACATTCTCCTGTGGGAATTTTAACACCTCAGCATAACATTTCCTAATGGTTCTATTTAAAGTCATGTTCTCAAACTGTTCAGAGAACGGTAAGAAAACTTTTCATAAAATCTTTAGTAACGTTCAGAGAACATTAAGAAGTGTGTAACGTGTACTTAAGAATCGGGAAGCAAGTACAGGGAGTGAATTTAATAAATTAACAAACAGAACAACAAACACGTAGCATACAGACATGAAACAAACAATCAATAACGCCTGGGGAAAGAACCAAAGGGAGTGACAGATACAGTATAGGGGGAGGTAATAAGGAAGGTGATGGAGTCCAGGTGGATCTCATGAAGCGCAGGTGTGCGTAATAATGAGCAAACTGGCATCAACGAGCGCCAGAGAGGAGGAGCGAGAGTAGATGGGACAGTACCCTGTCCCTGATGCGCAGCTCCAGCCGCCGACCAAAGGGACAGTCCCAAGAACCAAGAACCTGCAGAGCCAGCTGAGGCGCGGGAACCTGCAGAGCCAACTGAGGCGCGGGAACCTGCAGAGCCAGCTGATGCGCGGGAACCTGCAGAGCTAACTAAGGCTCGGGAACCCCAGTAGCGTCGGCAATGGAAGCCTGACAAGCCAACCGAGGTTTGTGAACCTATCAAGCCAGCTGAGGCATGGAAGCTTGACTAGCCAGCTGGGGCATCCCCGGTTGCGTTGGTAGCTGCCCTTGGACCCGACGTCACCAGTTGAATTGTATTTATTTTTTAAATATGAAAAAAAAGCCCTGTTGCTTCCCTTTGGGGAGATGTTATTCTGTAATATGTACACTAATAATCAGGAAGCAAGTACAGGGATTGAATTTGATAAAAAAACAAAAAAAGAAACACAAGTAGTGAACAGGCATGAAACAGAGTCAATAACACCTGGGGAAAGAACCAAAGGGAGTGACAGATAAAGGGGAGGTAATCAGGAAGGTGAGAGTCCAGATGAGTCTCGTGAAGTGCAGGTGCGCTTAACGATGGTGGCAGGTGTGCATAATAATGAGTAAACTGGTGACAATGAGCGCCAGAGGAGGAGCGGGAGTTTGTTGGCAGCCCCTATTAATTGGCCACACCTGATCTTAATGAGTGCTTGTTTCCTTTGAAATGGGATCTGTTTGAACAGCTTTGTATGAGTAAAAAAGACATGGTATGCTTGCTCCACCCTTGATAGAGAACAGAAGATCATACGTTTGAATCTCACTGACGGAGTGCCACAAATTTAAAAAACGCCATAACTTATGCCATGTTAACAATGACTAACGAAATCAATGAGGGCCCCCTGGAGGTCAAGGCCCCTGGGCATGTGCCCTGCATGCACAGTCGGTATTCAGCCATGATTACTACAAGTTTAGATAGCTGGCTAGACTAACTACCAATCTAAAAATTGTTAGCTGACATGGCTTATTGAGTTACTGTCAGTAGGAAGGGTTCTATTGACCCAGGTTTATTTCACAAAAGCAATGTTGCAACAAAAATACATTGCAACATTTGTAACATTTGGGCTCCCGAGTGGCACAGGGTTCTAAGGCACTGCATCTCAACACTCGAGGAGCCACTACAGACACCCTGGTTCAAATCCAAGCTGTATCACAACTGGCCGTGATTGGGAGTACCATAGGGTGGCGCACAATTGGTCCGGGTATGGCCGGTGTAGGAAAAGCAATGTTGTAACTAAGAATTTTTCTTCACTGACTTAAATAAAAATAGAAATGGCAGCTATAAAGATCAACAAAAATGTTATCTGTTCGTCAGGGGTAGATTTTTATTTTGTCAAACTTTCTTTAATGATGGAAACAGTGTTTTTCGATTAAATTATGATTGCAGAATAATTTTGAAGGTACCTCAGGGAACGTGATGTCATTGTGTAATATTAAAGCTCCACTCCACAATTCTGAACGCCTTTGTTATGCAGGTGAATGAGGACCCAAAAGCAACTTGGCGAAAACAGAGTCTTTAATCCAGTAAAGTAAATCTACAATCATAAAGCATAATTCCACTCGTAATGACGAGAACAGACTGGAGACTCGATCATGAACTGCAGGTTGCCTCGGGAAGGCACTTGAACGTAGCAGACTCAGACACCTGCTCACCACGCAGCATCTGAGGGAAACACGACACGACAGGGCGATACACAGACACAGCACGGTAAACAATAGACAAGGATCCGACAGGGCAGAAACGGAAAACAAGGGGAGAAATAGGGACTCTAATCAGGGGAAAAGATAGGGAACAGGTGTGGGAAGACTAAATGATTGATTAGGGGAATAGGAACAGCTGGGAGCAGGAACGGAACGATAGAGAGAAGAGAGAGAGGAAGGGAGAGAGAGAAAGGGGAACGAACCTAAAAAGACCAGCAGGGGGAAACGAACAGAAGGGAAAGCATAATGACAAGACAATATATGACAAAACATGACAGTACCCCCCCACTCACCAAGCGCCTCCTGGCGCTCTCGAGGAGGAACACTGGCGGCAACGGAGGAAATCATAGATCACAAACGGTCCAGCACGTCCCGAGAAAGAACCCAACTCCTCTCCTCAGGACCGTAACGAAAAACGATAAAAAGGGAAACTAGGGTACTACTCTAAAAAAAAAATGAGACACGGGTAGAGAACTGAAAGCTTTAGAGCAAACAGGACCAAACAGGCCAGGAGAGTAACAACTAGGGACAGACTGAGACACAGCAAGGGCAGGAACAAGAACAGGAGAGATGCGATGGCAGGGAACAGACTGAGACCCAGCAAGACCAGGAGCAGAAGCAGAAAAAAAATTACCAGACTTCTGCGCGCAGTCTGAACACGCAGCCACGAAACGGCGCGTGTCACGCTCCTGAGTAGGCCACCAAAACCGCTGGCGAATAGAAGCAAGCGTACCCCGAACGCCGGGATGGCCAGCTAACTTGGCAGAGTGAGCCCACTGAAGAACAGCCAGACGAGTAGAAACAGGAACGAAAAGAAGGTTACTAGGACAAGCGCGTGGCGACGCAGTGTGCGTGAGTGCTTGCTTAACCTGTCTCTCAATTCCCCAGACAGTCAACCCGACAACACGCCCAACAGGAAGGATCCCTCGGGATCGGTAGAAGCCACAGAAGAACTAAAGAGACGGGATAAAGCATGAGGCTTGGTGTTCTTAGTACCCGGGCAATAAGAAATAACGAACTCGAAACGAGCGAAAAACAACGCCCAACGAGCATGACGCGCATTCAGTCGTTTGGCATAACGGATGTACTCAAGGTTCTTTTGGTCAGTCCAAACGACAAAAGGAACGGTCGCCCCCTCCAACCACTGTCGCCATTTGCCTAGGGCTAATCGGATGGCGAGCAGTTCGCGGTTAGCCACATCATAGTTACGTTCCGACGGTGACAGGCGATGAGAAAAATACGCACAAGGGTGGACCCCATCGTCAGTATCGGAGCGCTGGGACAGAATGGCTCCTACGCCCACCTCCGACGCGTCAACCTCAACAATAAACTGTTTAGTGACGTCAGGTGCAACAAGGATAGAAGCGGATGCAAAACGCTTCTTGAAGAGATCAGAACAACAATCATACGACCGGTGAGGAGGAAGGGAGTTGGTTCTGGACCGACTGAAGACCGTGCGCAGACCATGATATTCCTCCGGCACTCCTGTCAAATCACCAGGTTCCTCCTGAGAAGAGGGGACAGAACAAACAGGAGAAATAACAGACATTAAACACTTCACATGACAAGAAAGGTTCCAGGAAAGGATAGAATTACTAGACCAATCAAAAGAAGGATTATGACACACTAGCCAGGGATGACCCAAAACAACAGGTGTAAAAGGTGAACAAAAAATCAAAAAAGAAATGGTCTCACTATGGTTACCAGATACAGTGAGGGTTAAAGGTAGTGTTTCACATAATATACTGGGGAGAGGACTACCATCCAAGGCGAACATGACCGTGGGCTCCCCTAACTGTCTGAGAGGAATGTCATGTTCCCGCGCCCAGGCTTCGTCCATAAAACAGCCCTCTGCCCCAGAGTCTATTAATGCACTGCAGGAAGCTGCCGATCCGGTCCAGCGTAGATGGACCGGTAAGGTAGTACATGTACTTGACGGAGAGGACCGTCTAGTAGCGCTTATCAGTCGCCCTCCGCTTACTGATGAGCTCTGGCCTTTAACTGGACATGAAATGACAAAATGACCAGCGGAACCGCAATAGAGACAGAGGCGGTTGGTGATTCTCCGTTCCCTCTCCTTAGTCGAGATGCGAATACCCCCAGCTGCATGGGCTCAACACCTGAGTCAGTGGGGAAAGACGGTAGTGTCGGAGAGAGGGGAGACACAGTTAACGCGAGCTCTCTTCTATGAGCTCGGTGACGAAGATCTACCCGTCGTTCAATGCGAATAGCGAGTTCAATCAAAGAATCCACGCTGGATGGAACCTCCCGAGAGAGAATCTCATCCTTAACCTTAGCGTGGAGTCCCTCCAGAAAACGAGCGAGCAACGCCTGCTCGTTCCAGTTACTGGAGGCAGCAAGAGTGCGAAACTCTATAGAGTAATCCGTTATGGATCGATTACCTTGACATAGGGAAGACAGGGACCAGGAAGCTTCTTTCCCAAAAACTGAGCGATCAAAAACCCTTATCATCTCCTCTTTAAAGTTCAGATAATTGTTAGTACACTCAGCGCTTGCCTCCCAGATAGCTGTGCCCCACTGCCGAGCCCGACCAGTAAGGAGTGATATGACGTAGGCAATCCGAGCTCTCTCTCTTGAGTATGTGTTGGGTTGGAGAGAGAACACTATATCACACTGGGTGAGAAAGGATCGGCACTCAGTGGGCTGCCCAGAATAACATGGTGGGTTATTAACCCTAGGTTCCGGAGGCTCGGAAGAACCGGAAGTAGCTGGTGACACGAGACGAAGACTCTGATACTGTCCTGAGAGGTCGGAGACCTGAGCGGCCAGGGTCTCAACGGCATGCCGAGCAGCAGACAATTCCTGCTCGTGTCTGCCGAGCATCGCTCCCTGGAACTCGAGAGTAGAGTAGAGAGAATCCATAGTCGCTGGGTCCATTCTTGGTCGGATCCTTCTGTTATGCAGGTGAATGAGGACCCAAAAGCAACTTGGCGAAAACAGAGTCTTTAATCCAGTAAAGTAAATCTACAATCATAAAGCATAATTCCACTCGTAATGACGAGAACAGACTGGAGACTCGATCATGAACTGCAGGTTGCCTCGGGAAGGCACTTGAACGTAGCAGACTCAGACACCTGCTCACCACGCAGCATCTGAGGGAAACACGACACGACAGGGCGATACACAGACACAGCACGGTGAACAATAGACAAGGATCCGACAGGGCAGAAACGGAAAACAAGGGGAGAAATAGGGACTCTAATCAGGGGAAAAGATAGGGAACAGGTGTGGGAAGACTAAATGATTGATTAGGGGAATAGGAACAGCTGGGAGCAGGAACGGAACGATAGAGAGAAGAGAGAGAGGAAGGGAGAGAGAGAAAGGGGAACGAACCTAAAAAGACCAGCAGGGGGAAACGAACAGAAGGGAAAGCATAATGACAAGACAATATATGACAAAACATGACAGCCTTGGCTAAATAAATAAAAAAGACTGTTTCTTTACAGGACAAGGATTGTGCTGACTTTAAAGAATGCCTGAAATGCTTCGCCTTGCTTTTCTGGTTGGCTGGATGCAAGTTTCACCATCCAATTATTACAGATCTACAGGAGTGCAAGTTTTACCATGACACGGTTAATTATGGCTTGAATCCCGCTAACGGGATCGATATGACTACAGTCAGTGAAAGTGCAGGGTGCCAAATTCAAAACAACAGAAATCTCATAATTAAAATTCCTCAAATATATAATTCTTTTACAACATTTTAAAGATACACTTGTTGTTAATCCCACAACAGTGTCCGATTTCAAAAAGGCTATACAGCGAAAGCACAAAATATGATTATGTTAGGTCAGAGCCTAGTCACAAAAACACACACAGCCATTTTCCAACCAAAGAGGAGTCACAAAAAGCAGAAATAGAGATAAAATGAATCACTACCTTAGATGATCTTCATCAGATGACACTCATAGGACTTCATGTTACATAATACATGTATGTTTTGTTCGATAAAATTCATATTTATATACAAAAATCTGAGTTTACATTGGCGCGTTATGTTCAGTAGTTCCAAAATATCCGGTGATTTTGCAGAAAGCCACATTAATTTACAAAAATACTCATAATAAACATTGATAAAAGATACAACTATTATGCATGGAATTATAGATACACTTCTCCTTAATGCAACCACTGTGTCAGATTTCAAAAAAGCTTTACCGAAAAAGCACACCATGCAATAATCTGAGTACAGCTCTTAGACAACAAATCAAGCCATACAGATATCCGCCATGTTGTGGAGTCAACAGAAGTCAGAAATAACATTATAAATATTCACTTACCTTTGATGATCTTCATCAGAATGCACTCCCAGGAATCCCAGTTCCACAATAAATGTTTGATTTGTTCGATAAAGTCCATCATTTATGTCCAATTACCTCCTTTCTGTTCGCGTGTTTAGCCCATAATCCACATTCATGACGCGCAAGCAGACGAAAAGTCAAAAAGTTCCATTACAGTCCGTAGAAACATGTCAAACGAAGTATAGAATCAATCTTTAGGATGTTTTTTTAAAATCATAAATCTTCAATAATGTTCCAACCGGAGAATCCTTTGTCTTCAGGAACTCAAGCTAACTGTCACGTGAACGCGCGTGGTCAGCTCATGCCACTCTGCCAGACCACTGACTCATTCAGCTCCCATTGCCCCCTCCTTCACAGTAGAAGCATCAAACAAGGTCCTAAAGACTATTGACATCTAGTGGAAGCCTTAGGAAGTGCAATTTGACCCCATAGACACTGTATATTCCATAAGCAAAGAGTTGAAAAACTACCAACCTCAGATTTCCCACTTCCTGGATTGTTCTGTTATACTCACAGACATCATGCAAACAGTTTTAGAAACTTTAGAGTGTTTTCTATCCAAATCTACTAATATTCTAGCTTTTGGGCCTGAGTAGCAGGCAGTTTACTCTGGGCATCTTATTCATGCAATATACTCAATACTGCACCCAGCCATAAGAAGTTAAAGCATCAGACAATCTCACTGCATATGTAGTTGATTTTATTCTAACACATATGGTGCGTCTGTCTATATAAGGAAAAATAGGTTTAAACATTTCGATATACTAATAATATGCATATATTAGCAACTGGGCCTGAGTAGCAGGCAGTTTACTCTGGGCACCTTATTCATCCAAGCTACTCAATACTGCCCCCAGCCATAAGAAGTTAATCCTGCTCATGCCCTTCACTCAACTCGCTCTCCTCTAGCAACTGGACACACACACACTCACACAGAGACACAAACACATGCACACACACAAGAACTTTGGGATCAACTCTAATGGTAGTTTCAGAAGCCAGGACCTCATTTACTATGGCTCTGGGTCATCACTATCTGGACATAATTAACAAGCTTTCTAATCACAAATAATTGTTTATATCACTATCACTAACCATAACTTTAAACGTTACCCCTAACCAGAGTATGTAACATACACTATATGACCTAAAGTATGTGGAAACCTGCTCATTGAACATCTCATTCCAAAATCATGGGCATTAATATGGAGATGGTCCCCCATTTGCTGCTATAACAGCCTCCACTCTTCTGGGAAGGCTTTCCACTAGATGTTGAAACATTGCTGTGAGGACATGCTTACATTCAGCCACAAGAACATCAGTGAGGTCGGGCACTGGTGTTGGTCGATTAGGCCTGGCTCCCAGTCGGCATTCCAATTCATCCCAAAGGTGTCCGATGGAGTTGAGGTCAGGGTTCTGAGCAGGCCAGTCAAGTTCTTCCACACTGATCTAGACAAACCATTTATGTATGGACCTTGCTTTGTACACAGCGGCATTGTCATGATGAGACAGCAAAGGGCCTTCCCCAAACTGTTGCCACAAAGTTGGAAGCACAGAAATGTCTAGAATGTCATTGTATGCTGTAGCATTAAGCTTTCCCTTCATTGGAACTAAGGGGCCTAGCCCGAACCATGAAAAACAGCCTCAGCCCATTATTCTTCCTTCACCAAACTTTACAGTTGGCACAGTGCATTGGGGCAAGCAGTGTTCCCTTGGAATTGCACATGGTGATCTTAGGCGTGTGAGCGACTGCTCGGCCATGGAAACCTAACAAACAGTTCTTGGGCTGACGTTGCTTCCAGTGTCAGTTTGGAATTCGGAAGTGTGTTTTGCAACCGAGGACAGGCAATTTCTTTATGAGCTACACGCTTCAGCACTCAGCGGTCCCGTTCTGTGAGCTTGTGTTGCCTACCACTTCATGGCTGAGCCGTTGCTGCTCCTAGATGTTTCCACTTCACAATAACAGCACTAACAGTTGACCAGGGCAACCCTAGCAGGGCAGAAATTTGATGAACTGACTTGTTGGAAAGGTAGCATCCTATTTCAGTGCCACGTTGAAAGTCACTGAGCTCTTCAGTAAGGCCATTCTACTGCCAATGTATATGAAGATTGCTTGGCTGTGTGCTCCATTTTAAACACCTGGCAGCAACGAGTGTGGCTGAAATAGCCGAATCCACTAATTTTAAGGGGTGTCCACATACTTTTGTACATACAGTGGATTCGGAAAGTCATCACGCCCCTTGACTTTTTCCACTTTGTTATGTTACAGCCTTAATCTAAAATTGATGAGGAAAAAAATTTATTTAATCAATCTACACACAATACCTCATAATAACAAAGCGAAAAGTTGATATATATATATATATATATAGCATGGTGGTAACAGCATCATGCTGTGGGGATGTTTTTCAGTGGCAGGAACTTGGAGACTAGTCAGGATCGAGAAAAAGATGAACGGAGCAAAGTACAGAGAGATCCTTGATGAAAACCTGCTCCTCAGACCGGGCTGGAGGTTCACATTCCAACAGGACAATGACCCTAAGCACACAGCCAACGTAACGCAGGAGTGGCTTCGGGACAAGTCTCTGAATGTCCTTGAGTGGCCCAGCCAGAGCCCAGACTTGAACCCGATTGAACATCTCTGGAAAGACCTGAAAATAGCTGTGCAGTGACACTCCCCATCCAATCTGACAGAGCTTGAGAGGATCTGCAGAGAAGAATGTGAGAAACTCCCCAAATACAGGTGGGCCAAGCTTGTAGTGTCATACCCCCCAAAAACTTGAGGCTGCAATCGCTGCCAAATGTGTTTCAACAAAGTACTGAGTAAATGTCATATTTCCGTTTTTTATTTTTAACAAGTTTGTAACAATTTCTAAAAAGGTTTTTTTGCTTTGTCATTATGGGGTATTGTGTGTAGATTGCTGAGGGAAAACATTTATTTAATACATTTTAGAATAAGGCTGTAATGTATGAAAATGTGGAAAAGGTCAAGGGCTCTGAATACTTTCTGAATGCACTTTGTCGTACACCAAATCCAAATCCTGATATAATCATTTGTACTACCATTATGGTTACCACTATTTATTATGATATATTATAATTTATTATTATTACTTTCATTGATGTTATTACTACAATTAAAATTTTCCTCATTATTGATATTATCATGATTCATATTATGGTTACTAACGCTATTAATATTAATTTCATTACTTCTGATACTACTTATCATTATTATTGGTACGAGGTATGACCAGAAACATGGACTACATTGAATCTCATGCTATAACATAAAATAATATCTGTTTGCTTAAATGCTTAATTTCAACTGAATGCTGCTCCTGGTTAAAGGTTATTTGATTTTTGTATGAAGTGCCTATATTAGTACGTGTATTATCTGTCTAATTTGAAAGGAATTCATGCATTCAGGCATTTTTTTCTATAATTGTACAAAAGTGATATATTACAACTGTGGTGAAAGGGTAGGAAATGCTTACTGCTGCAACCTGATTTTGTGCTGTAAGTGTCACACCACAAGGGAAGGGTTCCAATTTCTTATGGGCCCTAGAATCCTTGTGACGAAACAATGCTACCCAAGGAAAGTGGTCGCACCCTTGGAGGTCATTTTATTCATGATTTTAAATAGCCTTTGGTTTGGGCTTGGTAATGTCTTAATGTACAGTTCGAACAAAAAACATTTATGAAGACAGTGCTGGAAAAAAATATGTGCAACGGATCAAATACAACTAAAATAAATACAATATTATGTGGAAATGAGAGGAGACCAATGCATTTGGGGTCTACAAGAAACAAAGAGAATAACCCCAGTTAGGAAGAGTTCTCAATACTTACAGTATACATTTAAATGGCTGGCGGAATAAAAATGTAAATGGCTTTAATAGCCCCATAAGAAGGAAAACAATATTGTTAAAACTGGATGTGATATCACCTTTCTCCAAGAAACACATTTATCTAAAGAGGAACATAGAAAACTAGAACAACTGGCAACAGGACAGGTGTTTTCCTCTTCCTACTGTTCAGCAAGAAGAGGGGTAGCAATAATGATAACAAAAAAAATATTAATATCCTCTTTCACTCAGAACGAACCCTTGCAAAGACAGAAGATACATACTAGTAAAGGGAAGGATTGAGGGCACGGAAATAACATTATTAAATGTATATAACCCACACGAACTAGGACCCAAATTCATATCCCCCCAAAAGATTTGGCCTCCACATTATACATTGCCATATACTTGTCATGCACTGCGCTCTTCTGCTGTGACTCCATCATAGTCCCAAATTCAAATGTATTGGGGATACATGGGACAGACTATGATGACTCCCCAATGCATCCCCAATACATTTGTAGTTCAGTTTAAATTCTGTAATGCTAGTCTATCAACCATCGATGAGTGAAAGAGACTCCGTTACTGAATTATCACTTATCAATTATTTGTCGGAAACCAAACCACAGTCATCTACCACCATGTACCTTTTTTTCTTTCTTGGTAAAACTGTTTAGGCCTCTACTAAATAAGAATCGGAATCCTGGAATATAATGCAATCCTTTTTGATTTTATTATGTTATGTTATATTCTATTCTGTGAATCTTTGAGCATTTTCCAGACAAATTGCCAGCAATAAAATGCAGAATATGTCCAAACTGATGAGCATAGCGTTCTCTAAGCATGAGCGAGGCTACTGTCCAATTTGAAGTACATTATGAAGGACTCTTTGGATTTACACTTCATTCATGTATAAAGCCATAGTATTTGCTTTACATGCATGATCCTTTTATCCATGTTCATCATTTGACCAAGCATCTTGCTGTAGGTTACCATAGAGGTTCTTCAAAATACAAACTTTTGGTATGCTAATCCTTCTTAAGACCTCCCTAAACAACTCATGTACCTAGGTATACAAAGCCGTTTTACTGTTTTTAAAATATAAGGTAAGGTATATAAATATATTAAATAATATTTATTTGTACAGCTGTGGGCAGGTCGAGGATATTGAGACAGTAGCATATTATGTAGCATATCCGTCTTAAATATAGGCTGTAATAATGTGTAAAACTATTGACTATAAAAGTGTGCTGTTTTCTGTTGATTTACTGTATACAGCTTGTATCATAAGGAAGGTCCAAGGCAGGTGGATTAATTTGCATACAGGGAAGGACCAGGGAATCTGGTCTTACAATACAGACACTATGGGAATATAAGAGACATTTTATTACCATAGTTATCGGATCATCTTGATCGGATGACCACAACCACGTTAATGCAAGGTGTAACCACGGCTCCTGTTTCCCCTTTATTCATCTGCTATCTTTTGTCTCCTGTCAGTATCTGTAGGACCAGGCATGAGTCTGGGTTAGAGGTCACAGGGATGACAGCATTAACCCGTTGACTGCTGGCAGATATCACGTGTCCAGAAAACAGAGTTTGTAGGTGTAATGGTGTAATCTGTCATTCTCTCATCTGCTCTGATCTCTTTGTGTGTGTGTGTGTGTGTGTGTGTATGTGTGTGTGTGTGTGTGTGTGTGTGTGTGTGTGTGTGTGTGTGTGTATATATATTTGCTCTTTCAGCTCAGTGGTCACGTCAGAACACACGAGCTGTTGGTTTGAGACCCAGATGGTGGGGATTATCAAGGGATGATATGGAGAGTAAGAGAAAGGAATTATGAGAGGAACAGCTTGCCATGAGTGCAATCAATCAAATGTATAAAGCCCTTTTTATATCAGCAGTTGTCCCAGTGTTTATAAAGAAACCCAGCCTAAACCCTCAACGAGCAACCAATGCAGATGTAGAAGCATGGGCACATCAATCAGGTATTAATGCACAAACACAACATCTCCACAGCTTTGTGAAGAGTGACACCAGCAATAACATTAATAATAGGGTCAAGCACTATGACATGGTAGACCAAGTACATCACATCAACACCTAAGTTTTCATCCTAAAATCACCAACCCAGAGTACATAGTGACAGTTCATGGATGCATGCATGTCATATCCACAGTCCACCTTTGCCCCTTAATACATCGTTGAGGGGTTGTTCATTCATTCAACATCCAATGTGAATGTATAATCTGCCACATTTTCAATGTTAGGTCAGTTAGGTCACTATATTGTAGTTGGCATTTTAGAACACTCGGGGAATAAAACGAAATGGCCTGTTAGGCTACGGACTGCCAAAGTGAGAAAAATTGCCCTCAAATTCTTCCATCGATAAGCAATCAGAACCTTGTCTCCAATGAAATACATGTAAAATTGTGAAGCAAAAAATGAGCACGTACCTGGAAGAAAACTAAAACAGAGGAAGAATAGCCACGTAGAAAAGACTCTCCATAGATGCATGTTGCTGAACTGGCACAATATGCCGAGTTTTTTGACACAGCGGGCAGAAGAGCAAAATAGCCCTCTACAGCTGAGAGAATTTACCGTATTTGGAGAGTTCAGTGTAGGCCTGAAACGCGCTGCGAAGAGACAGCTGCGCACAGAGCTAGTTTTGGATGGACTGCCGCTGTATCCAGTAACCTATCTTCTTACCGCGCTGTGGTGCGCGCCCCACATGGTGCAAGAGGAGGCATGGCGCGCCGTGCGATGTTATATACACTGCCCTTAAAGTATTCACACCCCAGAACTTTATCCACATTTTGATTAAAGCCTGAATTTAAAATTGATTAATTTGAGAGAAGAAAAAAAATAGTCACCGGCCTACATAGCATACCCGATAATGTCAAAGTGGAATGATGTTTTTCGATTATTATTATTCTTATTATTTTTTTTACAAATGAACAGAGTTAATGAGTATTCGACTCCTTTGTTATAAGAACCTAAATAATTACAGGAGTAAAAATGTGCTTAAGTCACAAGTTCCAGTGCCCTTTGAGTCATCTATTGGTAGATGTAAAAAATAAAGCAGACATTGAATATTCCTTTGAGCATGGTGAAGTTTTTACACTTTGGATGGTGTATCAATGCACCTAGTCACTACAAAATTACAGGCCTCCTTCCTAACAAAGTCACCAGAGAGGAAGGAAACTGCTCAGGGATTTCCCCATGAGGCCAATGGTGAGTTAATCAGTTAAGAGTTTAATGGGTGTGATAGGTGAAAACTGCAGATGGGATGAACCCCATTGTAGTTACTACGCAATAGTAACAGACAGAGTGAAAGGAAAGAAGCCTGTAGAACATGTCAATCCATGAAGGGCTGAATGTATGCAGGTATTCACTCTTTACTTGTACTTGATTGATAAATTAAGGTCACTAATTAGTAAGGAACTCTCCTCACCTGGTTTAGGCCTTAATTGAAAGGAAAAATCAAAAGCTATGCCCTCCCTGGAACTTGTTTGAGACCCCTGATGGAGAGAATAAAAATACTCCAAAACATGCATCCTGTTTGCAACAAGGCACTACAGTAATACTGCAAAATAAATGCAGCAAAGCAATATACTTTTTGTCCCGAATACAAAATTGTTATGTTTGGGGCAAATACAATACATTAGAGTTTTTAAAAAAATTCAAGAATAGTGGTGGCTGCATCATATTGTGTAATATGCTTGTAGTTAAGGACTGGGGAGTTTTTCCAGGACGAAAAGTAATGGCTCTAAGCACAGGCAAAATCCTAGAGGAAAACCCTGTTCCATCTGCTTTTCACCACACACACCTTTCAGCAGGACAATAACCTAAAACACAAGGCCATATCAAGTTCTCACTGGCATTATGGGATAGTGTGTGTAATGGGTGAGAAACAAAATCTATTTCATCCATTTTGAACTCAGGCTTTAACAATAAATTGTGGAATAAGTAATCGGGTACAAATACTTTCTGAAGGCACTGTAACAATGTGCAGAATGAATGAATGGTAGGTTACATGCAATACTGTAAATCCATTTGAAACAAACTTTAAAGCTATAACACGGGGCACCAGAGAAGAGTCCAACTGGCACGGACTCCATAACTACTGTAACATAGGAGGAAAACCCACCATTAGTTGTTTAAAGAAACATCTGCAAGGAAGGGCAGGTGATGTGAATAATTGAACAGAAGGTAGGCCACTTGTCCGAGTTCAATGTAATGGTAGCTAAAGCTGCTTGTACCGTGGACACGTCAGGTGTCAGGTACTTAACGCAGCCGTCCATCCATCGACACACATGGTCCCACTCAGCAACCCTGTTCATTGTAACACAATGTAAGCAAGGAACTTCATCTGGAGAAAGGAAATCTCTTTAAAAATGCATTAGGCCTTTTAAAAACAAAGTAAATGCAGATTCTGTCCGATACAGAAGATGAACAGCCTAGAGAAGAATGGCTGCATTACAATGACTAAAAATAAACTTAGTGAGGGATTCAAGATCTGACAGGGAGTGATTGAGTAAAGGTATATTATTGCGCATAATTGTTGAATACAATTCAGGAGAAAATAGAATGCATTTTATTCAGACTAATAAAATTGTTATCACCATCACAATCGTGCACAAAGCAACGGCAGCAACAGAAGTCCGGAGACCCTCCTCGTAAAAGGCACTGTGCACGAGGGGAGCGGTCTCCCACCCAAAATATACTGCGGCAGCAGCACATCAATCAATAAGTACATTTCTCTTGAAAAATATACATACAGAAAACTAGAGAGAAAGGGGAACAAAGAATGAGAATGGAGGGTGGTAACACCAAGGACTTGGTAAATAATATTTAAAATATCCTTCAAACTCCTTGCAAAGACCAGAGAAAATGGATTGGCTCATTAAAAACAAACTATTGTTGGATCACTGATTACAAAAACCAGCTCTGGTAGTCCCCATAAAATAGAAATCTGAAACATGTGATGAAGTGCTAGTTAGATTCCATTCCAATACTCTACACACACACTCTGGGTTTCAGACAATATACAACAACAAAAAACTACAAAAATAGTTTATCCATTCTCATTTTACATTTTCTCTGTCTTTTGGTATCCAAAAACAAGAATTGTTCATTTCAAGCCTGCTATTTGTACAATATTACATAAGTCTTGTCCATTTTCAGCTATAGATCTTCCCTATGTATACACATATTGACAGTTCATCCCTGACAACTCCCGAACCAATCTTACTATAATGACCTTTAAGTTTCCATGTTGATGTAAAACAAGTCAAACAGTTTGCAGAGAGCATTTATACTGGCGGTACACACACCAGCCAATGAGATTGTCCCTTTAAACAGGGTCAAACGCTGGGAAAGGTGAGTATTAGGAGGGTTCAGCAGTTCAATTTTTAAACACATCTTACACAAACTAAAGTACAACAGAGCTATACAAAAACTTGCAAGTCATTCATTTCCACACACTGAGGAATGCTTCATCCAATAATCTTGTGCCATTTTCTTCAGGAGAAACCAAAGTCCCAAAGGAGCACACATCAAGTCCATCGCTGCATTCATACCAAACCCCAGTAGTTCTACTAAACTGTCCCAGATAGTTCCCCCCCCCTACCCCCACGGTTCTCATTGGCTTCCAAGAAACTACCTCAGTTGCTATTGGGCAGGGGGCAGATCATTAGCTGACAATGAGCTGTCTCAGATATGATTGGGTGAGACTGCGGACCTCCTCGAGAGCATAGTCCTCGGGCATGGGCAGACGGCCGATGTTGGACGCAAGCTGGGACAAGGGTATCTCGCCACCCTCACCACCCTGCTGCAGACTCAACACCACACGCAGGATGTTAGCCACACGCTTGGCCATCTCTGGAGACAGGAGAGAGAACAGGGTTAGATAGAAATAGGAACACACAACACTAAAGCAGACAGCTCAATCTCCTCACCTGATTGGGCGAGGCGGTCCTTGGCGGTGGAGCAAGGGAGGAGCTCTATCCTGCTGCAGAGTGACCTCACCTCAGTGTGTAGACACTCCAGCTCATAACCAGTACTGTCCATCTGAACACACACAAACAGAGAGAGACTCATTAATATACCATTCCAGCTGATAAACAGCCATGTTAATCTGAGTACACAGTAGAAACACCCTCCCATTAACATGCCCAAAAACACCTAAATGTGCGAGTGCTCCAGCTCATAGCCACTATTGTCCATCTGTATATGACAGAGACAAATTATCAGGAGATTAGCAGCATAAATAATTGGCTAACATAATTAACAGTAATTGAGTGAACATAATGAAGACGACAGACAAGTGGCGCTAGCTGATGCGCTGTGGGACTAGCTTTTAAATGTCTGGACGTGCTGATTATTTTGCAAATTTCAAGGTGAATTTTAGGTTAATTGAGCTGGGATATTGTGGTGACGACTTTTTTCCTGCGTCTTTTGGGAATCACGACGGCACATGGCTACAGCTAGCTCAACTGATTTAGGAGAGCGTAAGTGACAAATTCCGATTTTGGGGTTAGAAATCTTTAGCGAGCAGACAAAATCCCCCAAACTCACAGTATGGTATGCATATCTGTTGTAGTGTAGTCCAGACAGACACACGTACCTGTTGTATGGCGTGTAGGGTCTGTACAACTCTGATGTAGTCCAGGTAGACTCTGCCCGCCGTGTCCCAGTCCTGGATCACAGCACTGCACTCAGGAACTGCAAGCCCCTCCAGGAACTTCAAGAGGTACTCATGATTATCATTAATGATGCAATCTACAGGGGCAATCGCACAGACAGGGAAACAGGGTTAGAGGTTGTCTGGGTGTGTGTGCGCGCGCGTGCGTGTTTACATGCACACCTGAGGCAAGGTGCTGCATGACCAGACTGTGGCAGAGGTTCCAGTGACCTGCTCTGTACAGGTGAAGGGCCTCTCCGTGTCTGTCTGTGTCTCTTCTGGCTCTGGTAGCTTTGGCCTGGTGGAGCCACTGTTCTGGGATCAGGAGTCTCTCTGTGAGAAAGTGCTCTTTCTTGGCAGACTCCTCAGTCTCCAGCAGGGGGCAGTGCAGCCGCAGCATCTCCCTCACCGCCCGCTCACGCAGCCTGGACAGAGGACAAAGACATGTAAAGTCATATGAAGTTAACAAGCGAACACGTTTTAAGTTTTCCAACAGTGCTTGCTCACGTAATGTGTAAGCTTTCCTGAGACATGATCACTTCCTTTAGCTCACCGAGCACAGAGGGCTAACACATTGCGCAGACTAGTCGGGTTTGAACTTTGAACCCAGCTGGTCACAGTAGCACTTGTGAGATTATGATGAATCCTTGCCAGCCCATCCAGGTTATCTGCTGAGAGCACTGACCCTCACTCTCCTCTCACTCATCAACTTAACCTTCCTCATGACTAGGCGTCAGGTAGCCTGGCGGGTAGGATTATTTGGCCAACAACCCGAAAGGTTGCTTGATCAAACCCCTGAGCTGACAAGGTAAAAATGTGTCATTCTGGCCCCGAGCAAGGCAGTTAACCCACTGTTCCCTGGGCACCGAAGATGTGGATGTCGATTAAGGCAGCCCCAAGCACCTCTGATTCAGAGTGGTTGGGTTAAATGCAGAAGACACATTTCAGTTGTACAACGAACTAGGTATAAGCAAACCACGTGTTCCTATGAGTTATATATATACACACACACACAAATGTATGAGGACACCCCTTCAAATTAGTGGCTTCAGCTATTTCAGCCACACCAGTTGCTGACAGGTGTATAAAATTGAGCACACAGCCATGCAATCTCCACAGAGAAACATTGGTAGTAGAATGGCCTTACTGAAGAACTCTGATGTTCAACGTGGGACAGTCATAGGATTGCCACCTTTCCAACAAGTCAGTTTGTCAAATTTCTGCACTGGTCAACTAAGCTGTTATTGTGAAGTGGAAACATCTAGGAGCAACAACAGCACAGCTGCGAAGTGGTAGGCCAAACAACATCAAAACAGGACCGCTGAAGCGCATAAAAATCATCCGTCCCTGGTTGCAACACTCACTACAGAGTTCCCAAACTGCCTCTGGAAGCCCAAAAACTGTCAGCACAAAAGTCAGCACAAAAACTGTTAGTCGGGAGCTTTATGAAATGGGTTTCCATGGGAACTTGTTCTCAACTAGCTTACCTGGTTAAATAAAGGTAAAATAAAAATAAAATGGACGATCAGCCTCACACAAGCCTAAGATTACCATGAGTAATGCCAAGGGTCGGCTGGAGTGGTGTAAAGCTCGCCACCATTGGAGCAGTGGAAAATGTGCTCTCTGGAGTGACAAATCACGCTTCACCATTTGGAAGTCCGACAGACGAGTCTGGCAGATGCCAGGAGAACGCTACATGCCCCAATGCATAGCACCATCTATAAAGTTTAGCGGAGGAGGAATAATTGTCTGGGGCTGTTTTTCAAGGTTTGAGCTAGGCCTCTTAGTTCCAGTGAAGGGAAAGCTTAATGCTACAGCATAAAATAGATATTCAAGAAGATTCTATAGCTTCGGACTTTGTTTGGGGAAGGCCCTTTCCTGTTTCAGCATGACAATGCCCAAATGCACAAAGCGAGGTCCATACAGAAATGAGATCGGTGTGGAAGAAATTGACTGGCCTGCACAGAGCTCTGACCTCAACCTCATTGCACACCTTTGGGATGAATTGGAATGCAGACTGTGAGCAAGGCCTAATCGCCTAACATCAGTGCCCGACCTCACTAATGCTCGTGGCTGAATGGAAGCAAGTCCCCAACATCTAGTGGAAAGTCTTCCCAGAAGAGTGGAGGCTGTTATAGCAGCAAAGGGGGGACCAACTCCATATTAATTCCCATGATTGTAGAATGAAATGTTTCGACGAGCACATACTTTTGGTCATGTAGTGTACGTACGTGTTGTCAGGTATGTGCAGCAGTACGTAGATGGCCATGTCCCAGAGGCCAGCACTCTCCAGTTGGGCAGCATAGCTGGTGTGTATGAGGTCCTGTCGGGCCGGGCTGAGGTGTGTGTAGTGCAGCGCCTGCAGGACCGACCACATGTGCCAGCTCAGACGGTAGTCAAGACGATCCCATGTCACCGCCAGGGGGTCCAACAACTGCTGCAGGCTGTAGTGCCTAGGAGGGAGAGAGAGCCATCACATAAACCCGACTCCAGAGGTAGTTTACTGTTATTCTGTTAAATCTGCTTGATAACGATAATGTAGGATTAGTTCTAGTCGGAGAAACCTACAGCCCCACTCCACCCCTTAGTAAAGCAAAATAATTTATTTTGAGAAACATATACAGTGCATTGTGAGAAGTGTATGTAGGCGCAGTGTGTTGTGGGTAGTGTAGTACCTGTCGCTGTAGAGTTTGAGCAGGTGGAAGCAGATATCGTAAAGCGGCCGTTTAGACTCTTCCTCCTCCATGTCCGGCTGGTCTGATTGGTCGAGGTAGGGGGGAAGGGGGGCGCAGGCATACTTCTGACCCTCAGCAGAGCCCCGGAAGGCAGCCTCGTACTTCACCAGGGCTTCAGCAATGGAGGCGGTGGGAGGCAGCATGTACCACAGGTGGACCGCCATACAACGCTTCCAGTCCAGTTCTGAACACACATTCACCACACAGTCTGTAGACTGCCACACCTAGAGACCAGTACATACAGCTCAGAAAACATTTATCATTCATGTATTTTCCAACAAATTATGTGGATTGCAAAACCTACACACACACGACAATCCAGTTAATGGCGGCCTGAACACAATGAACGGCAAGAGCTGGACACAGTTACTTACAGGTTTCCCAGCGAGAAGGGCAAAGATCCGTAGCCTCTCCTCCAGCAGGAAAGAGTCTGTCTGCATCCTGTTCCAGTCTCCAAGCTGCAGTGCCAGCAGCTCCCGGCCGTACTGAGAGCCCACCGCCTGGGACAGCAGCAGGGAGAGACGGTGGTCCCCTACACACAGGTTTAAGACAACTTAATGAGATCCTACAACCTGTCCCAACGGTTTCGTAAGACACCACTTGTATGCAGCAGGGTTTAGTTTCCTACCCCTCCCCTGCTCTATCCATTCCCTCGTCTTCCTGATCTCCCATCCTCAATATCCAATCCCCCCCACCTCTGTCACCCCTCCAATCCCCCCCTCTCCTCACCACTCTTCTGAGCCAGCCTGCAGGCGTCACTGATCCGGTGTCCAGTCAGGTAGCTAAAGATGGCCTCCACGTTTCCTCCCCCCTGGTTCAGGCCCACTTCCTGCTCGATCCTCTGGGTGGCACTGTGGGACAGCCAGGCTGAGAAGCTCCTTCTCCTCTCCATCTGCTGCAGGTAGCCACTGGTACCAGGCCCTGCCGAACACCGTCGGCCCCACAGGGCCTCACACAGAGTCCACACCTGAGCCCAATGACCCAGGACTGCTACAGGGAGATGGACATAAAGAGGATAGCACTAGCAAGCATATTCTTTTTTATATATCTGAACACATCGAGATTGCCATGGGAGAGAAGATTAAAACAGAAATATACAGCGGTGATGTCAGAATAATAGGGAAGTTTTGGAATTGGACCAATAATGAATGTACACCATCTACCATTGTGTGTGTGTGTTGCATCTCTTACCATCTCCAGCACCAGCCTCCTGGTTGAGGTCAGTAATCCACTCTGCGTACTCGTGCAGGGCGGCCACACCACTCTGGGGTTGGATGAAGGGGCAGGTCCCCTCTGTACTGATGCTGCTGTGCTTCAGGCTGATCTCCAGGGGCCGCTGGTACACCGCTTGGCTCTCCTCACTGTTCCGCGGCTCCAGACCAACCACCTGCTCAATCACCACCTTGAATGGACTGTCTGACAGTCTGTACAGTGAAAAACAGAAGGATGGGGAGAAAGATGGATATAGAGGAGAGGAACGAGGAATGTTTAGGCTTTAGTTTTGATCTCTCTAAACAAACCTCAAAACAGTCCTTTCATACAAGTCTGGATCCCATTCCCACACTTCTGTGTAGATTTTCTATTTATTTTATTTAACCCTTATTTTACTAGAAAGTTGACAGACCAAATTCTAATTTACAGCAACAACCTGGTTAATGGTTACAGGGGAGAGAAGAGCCAAATTGTAAGCTGGGGATGATTAGGTGACCATGATGGTATGAGGGCCAGATTGGGAATTTAGCTAGGACACCCAGGTTAACAATACTCTTACAATAAGTTCCATGGGATCTTTAGTGACCAGAGTCAGGACACCCGTTTTAACGTCCCATCTGAAAGACATCACCCTACACAGAGCAATGTCCCCTATCACTGCCCTGGGGCATTGGGATATTTTTTTTAAGACCAGAGGAAAGAGTGCCTCCTATTGGTCCTCCAAAACCTCTTCCAGCATCTGGTCACAGTCAGGAACCGACCAGGACCAAACCTGCTTAGCTTCAGAGGCAAGCCAGTAGTGGGGTTCAGGGAGGTATGCTGCTGCTCAAGTGGTCTGATGACAGTGGTCTGGTGTGTGTGTTGCTTACAGTCTACTCTTGGCAGGTTTGGGCAGGAATCCAAAGCCTGCAGCTCCTGTGTCTCCGTGGTCCTGCTCCTTGTCCCCGGCCCCACTTAGCCCGTCTCCACAGTGGACCAGAGTCCAGCCAGGACCCCAGCCCACCCGAAATGACCGGCCCGTGAACAAAGCCGCATCCATCAGAAGACGGCCCTGGATGGATGGGAATGGATTGATTACAACAACCCATACTTTACAGCCCTATTCACACATAATAAACAGTGGAATCATTAAAATTATCCAGCAAAACTCAATGTCCTTGATGTAAAGTTGCATTGCTTTGCCCCATGTACATCTGAATGTATCCTTGTGTAAATCAGTCTACTGTACCTGATATTTAAACTCTTAACTATTACAATTGTATCATGAAGTGTCTAGCAAAAATTCCAGTAACTTTCCTCCAATTTGGTTGGAGGATTACAGATTTCCTACTTAGTCCCTCTTAATTCTGTTAATCCTCCAACCAGGAGTTTTTTTAAAAACTGGGAATTTGGGTAAAGTTCCAGGAATTGTAACACATTAGAAGTATAGCTATCAATACCTTCCCCAGTGTGACTGAGTTCTCTGGGTCCACAGGTCCCCCCAGGCGCCGAGCCCCTACTGTCCGTACAGTGGCCTCGGCTGGTGGGGCTAGCAAAAGAAAAGAGGGCCAGGGGGAGACCCGCGAAGGCTCAGGCACCGCCGGCGACACCCGAGACATGGACAGCCTGCCGGGAAGGCCCCCACCGGAGAGCACGTCAGGGTGCTGAAAGAGACCGGCACCGCTGAAACGAGTCTGCAGGAGACCACCGACTGGAGAGAGAGAAAGCAAGGGGGGGGGGGGACTTGATGAACACAATCCAAGAAAACCACCTGTAATTCATCCAACTGTAAAGCTTCATTCAGAAGGATTGCTATATTATCATTTTAGGCTTATTAGGGTCTGTAAGTAAAGGATGGTGACTGTTTGTGAGGGTTTAAATCAGTGTTTGGGCTGTGTGTGTGACACTTACTGGAGGGCCTGCCCTGCGTGCCAGGCAGGTGGATGCGAGGAGAGGCCACACCTAGAGAACTTGTAATCCCTCCCTGCTCCTGGAACATGTCACCATAATCGGCCTCAGCAAACAGGGATGCCTTCATAATCTGAGAAAAGGGAAGCACACACTACCGTCACGAAGCGAGTGAGAGAAAACGCACCACCCACCCACATCATTAAACAAGTGGCGCATGAGGGTGTACAGTAGTATGTTACCTGTAGTGTGTGAGGGTTGATCCCCAGCGAGGAGGCGATCTGACTGGACGCTGAGACAGAGTCGTGTTCCGAAGGGGTCACATTCCCCAGCCGACTTCCCTTCTCCCCCTTGCCACTCTCCCCTTCCTCCTCCCCCAACATGCTCTCCCCTGGGGCATCCTGGGTAATGTCGGCCATATAACTGTCCACCTCAGACATGCGATTCAGCGGCTCCAGCACTGCTGTGGACTGTACACACAGCAGGTCGACAAACAACACAGCAGGGACAGTGCCGCCAAACACCAAGAAGAGAGACACACAGACAAAATCAGTTTAGTGTTATCAGATTACGTAAGTAAATGTAAAATGTCAGTATGTGTATTCAGAGCAGTTGGTTCCAGGTCAGTGAGCTCCACTGGTCAGAGCAGATGGTACAGGTGTGTGGACTAGAAGACCACATATGGTGGACATCACTCTCAATAAGCATTCTTTTCTTCTCTACATACACAAGTCTGACAGAACAGCAGAATGTGTCATCTTTAATGAGTTTATTATCAGATATCAGATGTTTATAGGAGCAGGTTTTACATAATAAGATAAGTCGTAGCTTGAGTCAATAATACCTCAGGAGTAGTAGTTTCTTAAACCCTAAACCAGACAGAAGACCTAATCCTGAATATATTCTGCAGGACTGGCAGAGTTGCCCAAGAACTGCAGGTTATCGCACATCAATTTTTTAAAGCTTTTTTTGACAAAAAAGATAAAACATAAGCAACTATGAAACTGAAGAGATTTTTCAGGTTTAACATCTCTGCATTAATACTGGATTTTAATGAGGTACAACCTTGGTAATGTGATGTTTTCTGAAGTTACCATAATCCGAATGAATCAGTTTGTACATTTTGACTTTAAACACCTAGCAGATGAGACTAACAGTTGGTGAAAAAAAAAATTACAATACAGATTTAATTTAAGAAAAATAAAAAACAACTTCAGAGTTAAACATTTCCTTAAGTCAGTATGATTTATTTTTATCCAGAAACCTCATTCAACACTTAGCCCTTAAAACATCTTATTTTCAATCCACTAATTACTTAATGCCTTTGCTAGTGATCCAGGCTGATGTTAAGCTCAGGATATTTAAGATTTAGAAAACAGATGAAGGTGTGCATTCTGAATCGGTTGTGAGGGGCAGAACTTAACCACTAACCAGGACTGGCAGACTTGTGCAATCCACCCTGCCCACCTCCTGTCTGTGATTGGTGAGTTGCGGCACCTCGGCTACCGGTGAACCTGGGCGGAGAGGAGAACTCAGACCTCCCCACACCACTGATATATTGAACATGTGGATGTTTCCCATCTCGTGATGTCAGATTGATGTTTAAGAGCCTTATTGGGGTGCAGAGACACCCATCATCCAGGGCTACCAAACGTAAAACCTTTTTTCATAGAAACCTATTGAATACAACCCATAATAGGAGTGGTGAAATAGAGATATAGACAGAGGACCCAACACACTGCATGTGGTAGTAATGGTAGTGGAAGGGAAACACTGCTTCTTTTCAGATCATCGGGGATATTTAGGTTGTATATTGACTAAGGCCATCCAGGTGATGTAGAGAGCAGTGAGTATGACTGTCAGTGTGGATGGGCGCACTGTGCTGCTCAGTCTACCTGAGCCTGTGGTGCCACCTGCTGCTGGGAGGGAGGCAGCTGCCCTGGTGGAAGTCTTGTTGCAGTCTTCAGCTTCTTGGGGTCCAATTTGAGAGGGACTTCCTCATCCTCGTCAGAGTCCTGTAGGCCGTACTTAGAGAAATGGGCCACCTACAAACACAGGGAGGGAAGAGTTAGACATGGAAGGGAGAAATTGATTCACACAGACGCCGTGTGTGTCGAGGCATGCTTACCTCAAACACCCAGGACCCCGTCTCCGAGCGGTACTCGAGGAAGCGGGCGCCCTGTTTGCGTGAGGCATTCTCCAGACGGCCCTCGTAGTTCATCTCAGACAGACGCTCAGGGCTCTTTATTTGAGTACAGGTGGTCTTATCATTAGGCCACACCCCATCCAGAGTCACCTCTGCTCGCCTGGGAGAGGGGACGAGTAAGGGAGAAAGAGGGGAGAGGGAGAAAGAAGAATATGGGGTTAGTAAAGAGATGCAGTCAAGGATGAGAGAAAGGGAAAGGAAATAAGGAGAATATTAACTGGAGTTATGCCTCAGCTGTGATCACTATCAGAATATATGTCAAATCAGTTTATGACATCTGTGATTGCATTACAAGGAAACTGATAATGACAATGTCCCCACTGTGAAGGGGAGAAAGAGTCCCTGTCCCATCCTATCACTGACCTGTTGAGCCCCTCCCCCTCAGCGGGCTTGTTCTTGTCGTCAAGGTAGACGATGACCTCTTTACGCCTGAAGTGGACAATCTCATCCAGGTTCAGCCCAGTCACGTTCACTTCACCATGGAAGAACACAGAGCCGTAACCTGAGAGGCAATCAGAGAGCAGTGAGCTACCAACCAATATTTTTTAAAGAGCAGTGTCCACCCGACCAATCCAGAGAGGCTTACCTTTTCTGCCCACGGTGAAGTTTTCCACCACACACACCCCGTTTTCGTCCACCATTTTGGCCAGCTCGTCCATGGCAGGGATGGTGTAGTAGCCCACACGGCCCAGAACGATACCTGCAGGGTGGGGGGGGCCCTCCACTCGCTCCTCCTGTATGGAGTCATCTTCCAGCGATATGTCCTCGCTGCTCACCTGAAATCAGAGGAGGCAGGTTCAGAACAGTCTTGCTAAAAATGTCTAAAGTAGTGCACTATCTGAGGAGCGTGGCCCAAAAAAGAAGTGCCCTTTATGGGGAATCAGGTGTCATTTGAGACAACCATATTCACTGTCTGTCTACTCCTTTTTACGATCAGCTCACCTCAAGCCCGTTCCTGCCCCCAGCCCCCATCCTATGGGCATTGAGCTCTGAGATTGTGTCCTGTAGGTTGGGCTTGGCGTAGAACTTGATCTCCAGGTCATTCTCAGCTCCTCCCTCCACCACCTCCCTCACATCATCATCCTCATCCACACTGGCACTGTAGGGGAGAGACATGGTCAGCAACCAACACTCCACAGATAAATATTTGAAATGTTAACTCTGTGTGTGTGTGT
Source organism: Oncorhynchus gorbuscha (assembly GCF_021184085.1). Classification (NCBI taxonomy): domain Eukaryota; kingdom Metazoa; phylum Chordata; class Actinopteri; order Salmoniformes; family Salmonidae; genus Oncorhynchus; species Oncorhynchus gorbuscha. The sequence goes on from NC_060174.1 coordinate 76,554,295, forward strand.
GTGTGTGTGTGTGTGTGTGTGTGTCTCTGACCCGAGTCCGTTGAGGGGGTACTCTGGTGGAGAAGACAGGTCGTCGGAGTCTCTGTTGATTGGGCTGCTGTACAGGCTGCTGCCATTCAGGTTCTTCAGCACCAGCTTCTTGATGCTCTTCCTAGTTTATAACATCACAGAGAAACACAGATCAGACAACATACACAGATCAATTAACACACACATCAGGTACCATACACCAACATCACAGTCAGCAGACAGACAGAAGCATATAGATGCAGCTCATACAAGACGTTACATGCAAGAGGTGAAAAGCTATTGAAAACCAAGTTCTAGTATCCGCTTAGAAAAACATAACAGAAAACAGCGGAATTCAGTAAATCAGTAGAAACAGAAACATGTGAACTAGTTAGAAGCAAATTTCCACAGACAGACACCTACCTGGGCATGAAGGCACCGTTGGTGAGGGAAGGCTCATCGTCATCCAACCCATCAAACAGCTGGGACTTGGAGGAGCCCGATGATGTCAGAGCTTTGGGCCTCACACGTGTCGCAGGTCGCGGTGTCAGTTTGTAGTGGGTTGGTGTGGTCAACGCCTTCTGGGCCACCGGATTGGTGGGCTTCAGACGCTCCTCCTTCTTCTTGGGATCAGAGAGGGGGTTTCTGAAGAGGGGGGAGTCTCCGAAGGGGGAGTAGGCCAAAGCATTGATCTGCTGCTGCAGCACTGCCTGCTGGGCCGCCACCGCGTTAGGGTCCGTCAACGCTGAGTAGAGAGACAAGTGAAACAGGCATAAGAATTGGGAAGTTCACACCACATTGTGTAATGTTATCCAGAGAAAATCTAAATTAACAGATTTGAAGGTTATGTTATTAGATTTGTGGTGTGGTGGGGTGGCAATAAATTATTTTGGGGGGGGGGGGATAGATTGAATACCACTGTACTAGAGGAAAGGGCGGGGGATTTGCTTTCACATTCAGCTTCAGACTGGATAGAGAGGTGGTGATAGACAGAAGTGGTATTTACCAACGGGCTGTTGTGGCGCTCCGAAGCCCAGAGTGCTGTTTCCTGTGCTGAATCCCTGCACTCCAAAACCTCCCATTGTTCCCAGAGTGGAACCCAGCGTCTTGTTATTCCCAAACAGAGACATCTGACCAGTGCCAACTGTTGACAAACACAGAACATACATGCTCAGAGAAACAGACCAATGACTGTTTTACCCGAGTCATTATGTCACATCCAAAAAGGCAGGTCTTTGATTATGCTATTTTTTACGTGATGGATATTTGATGCATTGGTGGTTTATTTATTATCTTCCATATGATACATGAGAAGTTAACATATTTCACTACCAAATGTATGCCAGGCCTATTGTGCTCTGGAAGTCTCATCTGTTGTTCATACCTGCTCCAAAGCTGGCTCCCAGCCCGGTCCCTAGTCCTCCTGCTGCAGTCTTGTTCCCAAAAAGGCTTCCACCAGCAGCAGTGGGTCCAAAACCTTCACACAACACAGAGAGAAGAACAACATGGTCACTGATATAGCCAATATAAGTAGGGCTGGGCGATATGGCCAAAATATCATATCACAATATTTTTCATGTTGTTACTATATAACAGTCTCTTATATTTTTTAACAATGAAAGTTCTAAATATGCTTTATGAGTAGTAATTAGAAGGTGATTTCAATGGCTCTCTCCAGTCTGGTTGTTTTATAAAGTTCAATCCAACTTCAAACATGTTCATGAATTTCTGCATTTTTGTTATTTCCACACTGTGCCACACAGAGCAGCATGATGTGCAAAACATCTAGGCCTAGTAAAATTGGTGAAATGTTGGAAAGAAATCAAATGATTAATCAAATTCTAATTGGAATATAGTGGGCAGCACCTTGAATACATTGTTGTTTGACATGACAACAAATGAATAAGCCATGGAGGAATTATTGACAGGGTAGGAACCAAAGTGTTGGTCAGTGTTTCCAGGGGATCCTAATTAGATGTTAGATTTTAAAGATACCATTGCAAAAACATGCTAATTTATGCCTACACCAGTACCAGGCTGTATTAGCTAGCTACATTTGCTCTGACATTTCACAAGCTAGCTAGCCAGCTAACTAGCAATTAGTGGCTAACAATTTATTTTTGGCCAGAACTTGCTAAGAAAAGACAAAACAAGCAGTAGTTTGCAGACAAGATACAAAAACTAATAGGGAATGAGTAATTGAGTTGATGTCTGTTCGAGTACCATCTTTAACCATAGATAAAAAAATATATTGTAAAATTACTTGGTGGAATGTGCTTTGTGGCTGCCCGAATAGGCCAGTGAAATTGTGTCCCAAACAATATATATAAAATGTATTGAAGACATTAATTTTTATTTGTACATGTGCATTTACAGGGTAAAACAATGAAAAGCTAAGTAACAGTTCTTCTCCTCAAATTCCCTTTCCCCTCTAAGGCTTACTCAATTACATTCCAATCGCTCCCCACAAGCATCCGTTAGGGCTACAGAAATAAATGCCTATAAAAACATAACTGACAAGATACATACACAAGCTACATTCTTTGCCAAATGATGCTAGTTTTATTACAAATTCAAAATGAAATAGTTGATTGAAGTCGGGAAATACTGTGTGTTCCAACAACGAGCTAGTTTTGGAATAATTGCATCCCATCTTTTCTCCGCTTAGGCTACTTTGCAAACTTCTAGTGCCATTTAGCCTAAGCTAACCAATTCTATCACCCCTAAACATAGGTCCCACACTGAAAATATGTCAAATAAAACAGTGAAATTCACAAGAGCGGAATGCAGGCCAGAGAGACTAGATCATAATTCCACCAAAGCAGTGTAAAATATCCAGTCGGAAAATATTGTATAGCATTCACTCTGCTGCATGGATGGCCATTAGGCTTATAGCATACATACACCTATTGTTTTTATATAACGTACACTCCTTAACTACTGTATCTTGTAGCTGTTAAAAAAATAAAATAAACACCTAGTGGGGCAAAAAAGTATTGTCAGCCACCAATTGTGCAAGTTCTCCCACTTAAAAAGATGAGGCCTGTAATTTATCATAGGTACACTTCAATTATGACAGACAAAATGAGAAGGAAAAAAATCCAGAAAATTCACATTGTAGGATTTTTAAAATCAATTTATGGTGGAAAATAAGTATTTGGTCACCTACAAACAAGCAAGAGTTCTGGCTCTCACAGACCTGTAACTTCTTTAAGAGGATCCTCTGTCCCCCACTCGTTACCTGTTTGGCACCTGTTTGAACTTGTTATCAGTATAAAAGACACCTGTCCACAACCTCAAACAGTCACACTCCAAACTCCACTATGGCCAAGACCAAAGAGCTGTAAAAGACTCCATGCAAGGTTGAACTTCAAAAATAACAATGAAAGTATAAGCTATACTCACAGCTTATTGAGGTATGGCATAAACAATACATTTGTTATTTATTTTGAAGCAAATAAAGCAATTATTCAATGCTGAAGAATGTATGCACTCACTACTGTACGTCGCTCTGAATAAGAGCGTCTGCTATTTGTCAACATTTTTAATGTAAAAAAATAAGAATTAAGACTGCGTCTACCCAGCCCATGATGTAGGCCTATAATCGAGCTCACTACGTTAAGACTCCCGAGTGGCGCTGTGGTCTAAGACACTACATATCACTGCAGTACCTGGTTCGAATCCAGGCTGCATCACATCCGGCTGTGATTGGGAATACCATAGTGCAGTGCACAATTGGCCAAGTGTCGTCCAGGTTTGAAAATAAGAATTTGTTCTTAACTGACTTGCCAAGTTAAATAATAAATAATAAAAGACAGCCCGTTCCTCTGATAGTCACTGCTCCATCATGTGCCTGCCACACAGATAGAAACCGACACGTACACAAACCTGTCCTGCGCCTCCACCCGAAAGGATTTTTTTTTTTTTTTTGCCATTACCTCATGGTTGTCATGATTGCTCCAGTTGAATTTGATTTTGCTCTATAGCTAAACTGTAGTAGCGGGGTTATTAAATATATATTATTACTTTTAAATCATTTGTGGGGGGGGGGGGGGGGGGTCACAACAGGTGTCAAAAGGTTGACATCACCCAACCCTAATGCCATAGGCTTCCACAAGCAGTTACTGCCTTTTTGAAGATTGTGTTCCACGATATAGCCAGTTGATATTATGGTTAAATACATTTTCAAATGCACTTGTTTTTTTTGACACTATATTACAAGAAATTGGAAAATTTAGCCATTAGGATTTGTCATCTGTAATGGTTAGGATGAATTAGTCATTGTTGGCATATAGATAGTGCCTTCAGAAAGTATACACACCCATTGGCCTTTTCCACATTTTGTTCTGTTACTGCCAGAATGTAAAATGGATTACATTTAGATTTTGTTTGGCACTGGCCTACACACAAAAGCCCATAGTCAGTGGAATTGAGTTTCATTTTTTTCATACAAATTATTATTATTCTTTTTAATGAAAAGCTGAAATGTCTTAAGTCAATAAGTACTCAACCCCTTTGTTAAGGCAAGCCTAAATAAGTTGAGTAAACTAATTTGCTTAACAAGTCACATAAGTTGCATGGACTCATTTTCTGCAATAACGTAATGTGTTTAACGTAATTTTCTTTAGGACTACCTCATCTATGTACCCCACACATACAATTATCTGTAAGGTCCCTCCGTCGATTAGTGAATATCAAACAGATTCAACCAAAGATCAGGGAGGTTTTCCAATGCCTCGCAAAGGGCACCTATTGGTAGGTGGATACAAATAAAAAAGGCAGACATTGAATATCCCTTTGACCATGGTGAAGTTATTAAGTACACTTCATTAATTACACCCAGTCACAACAAAGATCTGTGTCCTTCCTAACTCTGTTGCCGGAGAAGGAAACCAGCAGGGATTTCACAGAGGCCAATGGTGACTTTAAAATGGTTACAGAGTCTAGTCTAATGGCTGTGATTGGAGAAAACTGAGGATGGGTGAACATTGTAGTTACTCTACAATTACTACCCTAATTGACAGAGGGAAAAGGAAGCCTGTACAGATTAAAAATATTCCAAAATATGCATCGTTTGTAACAAGGAACTAAAGTAATATTGCAAAGAATGTGGCAAAGCAATTCACTTTTCATTCTTAACTTCTTAGGGCTAGACGTCCTGCTAGCGAGTCAACTTCCAATGAAAATGGAGGGGGTGAAAATCAAATAAATAATCGTAAAAATGATGGATATTAAACATTTAGGTACATACAAGTGTCTTATATCGGTTGAAAGATTAAATTCTTGTTAATCCAACTGCACTGTCCGATTTACAGTAGCCATTACAGCGAAAGCATGCCATGTGATTGTTTGAGGACGGCGCCCCACATCAATATTTTCCCACCGGCACAGGTTTCATAAATAGCAATTAAATATTCACTTACTTTTTTGAAAATCTTCCTCTGATTTGTCATCCAAAAGGGTCCCAGCTATAACATGTTGTTTGGTTAGATAAAATCCTTCTTTATATCCCCCCAAAAAATCTATTTAGTTGGCGCCATCGATTTGAGTTATCCACTTGATCAAAATGCAGATAAAGGAATCCGAAAGTCCACCTCTAAACTTTGTTAAAACAAGTCAAAATAAGTTTCTATTGACTCCCCAGATACCCTAAAAAAGGTAATCAAACTATAAATATTTATTCCGGAAAAAAGTACGTTCAATAGGAAACCGATATTAGCAGGTGCGTCTTGTCTTCATTGCACGCTCAAACACGAATTTACAAGTGTGTCCTTCTACAAAAACTCATATTTCTTACTTGTTTTAGAAGTTACAAGCCTGAAACCTTGAACATAGACTGCTGACACCCTGTTTTATTTATTTATTTATCCGTTATTTTACCAGGTAAGTTGACTGAGAACACGTTCTCATTTGCAGCAACGACCTGGGGAATAGTTACAGGGGAGAGGAGGGGGATGAATGAGCCAATTGTAAACTGGGGATTATTAGGTGACCGTGATGGTTTGAGGGCCAGATTGAGAATTTAGCCAGGACACCAGGGTTAACACCCCTACTCTTACGATAAGTGCCATGGGATCTTTAATGACCTCAGAGAGTCAGGACACCCGTTTAACATCCCATCAGAAAGACGGCACCCTACACAGGGCAGTGTCCCCAATCCCTGCCCTGGGGTATTGGGATATTTTTTTAGACCAGAGGAAAGAGTGCCTCCTACTGGCCCTCCAACACCACTTCCAGCAGCATCTGGTCTCCCGTCCAGGACAAACCCTGCTTAGCTTCAGAAGCAAGCCAGCAGTGGTATGCAGGGTGGTATGCTTCCTGTGGAAGCCATAGGAATTGCATCCTGTGAGCGAGAATTCATTATGCCCCTATACTTTCCATTGTAAGAGCATGGGATCTCAAAAGAAAGATAATTCCAGTTGGTTTTCTTTGTATTTTCTCCTACCATATCTATTGTGTTATATTCTCCTACATTATTTTAACATTTATACAAACAGTGTCCTTTCCAATGGTACCAATTATATGCATATCCTGGCTTCAGGGCCTGAGCAACAGGCAATTTACTTTGGGCACGTCAGTCAGGCGGAAATTGAGAAAAAAAGGACCCAAGCCCTGACAAGTTTTAAAACATTTCAAATCCCCATCCCAATAACGGAAGTGAAATTATAGAACACTTGTAGAAAGCAGAGTCTTTGTCACCAACATCTTTCTGCATCTCCAGTGCTGTGAAAAGGTATTTGCCCCCTTTCTAATTCTCTACTTATGCATATTTTGAATACTGAATGTTATCTGATCTTCAAACAAAACCTAATATAAGATTTTTTTTTTTAAACTTGAGTGAACAAATAACATTAAACTTATTTCATAATTGAAGTTATAAATCACCTCTGTGTGAAAAAGTAATTGCCACCTGACACTCAACTGGTTGTTGTGCCACCTTTAACTGCAATAACTCCAATCAAATGCTTCCTGTAGTTGTTGATCAGTCTCTCACATCACTGGAGGAATTTTGGCCAACCCTTCCATGCGCAACTGCTTTACATCAGCAACATTTGTGGGTTTTCAAGCATGAACTGCTCGTTTAAAGTCCTAACAACATCACAGTGGGGACTTTGACTAGGCCATTCCAAAGCTTCAAAAAATTGCGTTTTTTTAATCAATGCATCATACCTGTACATCGTAAAACAAGGTATACCACCCAGCCCTACAGACGGTTTAGAAGCATGTACTAGGTGCATACAAATAAGGGCAGATTATCAACTCACCAAAGTTGGATGTGTTGGTAGCTGTTCCGAGAGAGAGGGCAGGTTTGTTGCCGAAAAGGCCGGTGCCCGTGCCAAATGACGGGGCGCTGGTGGTGGTGACACCAAACCCTGCCGTTTTATTACCAAACAAGCCCTGCAAGGGATAGGAGCACAGACAGACAGCATATTAATATACATCCATCATACTGTACCGAACTTTGTAAAGGCATGAGCAGTTGAGTCAATACCTGTGTGCCGACGTTGCCGAAAGCAGTGTTGGTTTGTCCAAAGAGTCCGGTGCCTGTCCCAAAGCCCGTAGCTGGTGCGGTCTGAGCAGTGTTTCCAAACAACCCCCCTGCCTGGGACGCTGCCGTGGCCCCAAACAGACCCCCCTGGGATGGAGAAAGAGTTACTCTACTGGAATGGTACTATGTTAGGCATGTATTAACATGTGTGTGTAGGCTCTCACCATGGTGCTGGTTTGTTGGGGCTGGCCCATGGTGCTGCCGAAGGAGAAGCCTGTGTTGGGGGTGGTCGTGGCCTGGCCGAAGGGCTTGAACAGGCTGACTGCCTGCTGGGGCTGCTGCTGCCCAAACAGACTGCCTGTGGCTGCACCAAACCCACCCGCACCTGAGGACGGAGGGAAGGAGTTACAACATTCCGCTAGAAGTTATGGTATTTATATTTTATTTCGGGCTCGGTCTATGGGCCTGTGTGACTTACTAGTTCCGAAGGAGGTTTTGGCCTGGCCGAAGGAGAAGCCTGTGTTAGTGGCTGAGGAGCCAAACAGCCCTGTAGTCCCCGTAGCTGGGGTGGCTGCGGCTGCAGGCCCAAAGAGACCCCCTGTTGGTGCAGCCATAGGGTTAGTGGATCCCTTCCTCCCTGCCTGGTAGTCCTCAAACCTCAGCTCCTACACAGAGGCAACACACCACAAAGGAGAGGGGGGTGAGAGGCCTGGCTGTATCTCAATACTCAAGTGGATCCCTCTCCTCATCTCTTTCCCTTCCATTTTCACTGATCTGAAAGATAGAGGACAGGTGAAAGTAAATGCCTAACAATGACCCACCTCCAGTGATTTGTTCTCATACTCCTTCATGGCCGTGATGCACTGGTGCTTGGTGTTGATGCTTGTCGTCACACCCCCTTTCACCATGGTATCACTTCCTGTTGGAGGCTGGACAACAGCAGAGGAGATTCATTGGGATAAACTCTACTGTATTAGAGCAGGTTTAACAGATTACTTGTACACATAGCAGAGAAAACTGACCTCGGAATTAGGATCACAGTAAAGAGTCAGAGCATTAAGTACAGTACATTCCATATGAAATAACATTTGGTACACGACACATGGCAAAGAGTCCTAGTACAGTAGTTCGGCCCAGGTGTAGTTGGCTAGCCTAGGTCGCAGGGATGCAAACTAGTGAGGGCACAAAAAGGTGAGAATAATTATTTTCGCACAGAAACACTGGAAAAATCTGTAAACTGCAAAACATTTAGCCTACTTTCAGAATGAGGTTGTCATAATACCAACGATGTGATACCAGGCCAAGTATCACGATACCGAGTGGTAGTGGCTGTGGCCAATGGAGCGGTCTCCGACCACAAACTTTAGAGGCCCTCCTCTTGGCCGCAGACTGTTGCTGTTTTAAAGCCAACTTCCTGCAAAGCTACACATTTTGCCATGGCTTATGCAGTGTTCTTATGCTAGGTGAGTGGCTCAAGACAAAAAAGGACATTTTTGGAATTTTTGATTCTCCCAGACTGTCCGTTTTCATTTTGGTGATTGAAAACTTACAAAGATTATCTTTGTTTCAAGAACTATGTATAAAAACACTGAAAACTTTACACCGTCGTATTTTTGAGAGGCGGAAACACTGCACCTTTTACTGCATAATAGAAAAATGCTACTGCAGAAAATACCTGATTTGCATATATCCAAAGGCCTACCATGTGCAGGAGGAATGTTAGATTTTTTTTGTTTGTTACCTTTAACTAGGCACGCCAGTTAAGAACAAATTTGTATTTTCAATGACGGCCTAGGAACGGTGGGTTAACTGCCTGCTCAGGAGCAGAACGACAGAATTGTATCTTGTCAGCTCAGGGATTTGAATTTGCAAACTTTCAGTGACTAGTCCAACGCTCCAACCACTAGGCTACCCTATGAATATACACAGAGTACAAAACATTAGAAACATCTTCCAAATATTGAGTTGCACCCTCTTTTGCCCTCAGAACAGCCTCAATTCATTGGGACAGACTCAACAAGGTGTGAAAAGCATTCCACAGGGATTCCGGCCCATGTTAACTCTAATGCTTCCCACAATTCTGTCAAGTTGGATGGATGTCCTTTGGGTGGTGGACCATTCTTGATACACATGGGAAAAGGTTGAGCGTGGAAAAACCCAGCAGAGTAGCAGTTTTTGGCAGAAACTGGTGTACCTGGCACCTACTACCATAGTAGTAGTAGGTGCACCGTTTAAAGGCAGTTAAATCTTTTGACTTGCCCATTCACCCTCTGAATGGCATACATACACAATCCATGACTCAAGCTTAAAAATCCTTCCTCAACCCATCTCCTCCCTTCATCTACACTGATTGAAATGGACTTAACAAGTGACATTCATAAGGGATCATAGCTTTCACCTGGTCAGTCTCATGGAAAGAGCAGGTGATCTTAATGTTTCCTGTACTCAGTGTAAATGCATAAATGATCTGCATTGTCATTGTGGCAGTTAAGAGGAACCATCTTTAGCCAACTCTTCAGCCAACACAAGCTCCCTCCCATACAAACTTACTCCCTCTCACACCTCCCATAAGTTAAGCAGAAACCAGAATTTTATGAACACCAGAAAAAAATATTTGATTCAGATTTAACTTACAATTACATTGATTAGGCATATGCATCCTACCTTTAACGAATCTCTTTGAGAAGGCTATACATCCCTTTTTTCCTGTGCCATTCAAATGTGTGCATAGTCAAGGGTGTTAGCTAACTAGCCATGACTAAACAAGGCTGTTTGTTATCAAACCAAAAACGTGTGGCCCGTGACATGGTTTATAAAATGATATAACACGCGCGCCCAGTCGCAGTAGAATGGGGTTTGGGCTATAAACTTGAGGATTTCAGTTACGTAAAGGCATAAGGTTGACTGTGTTCTGTTTTTCCTCCATTAACACAAACCCCATCACTGTCTGCACACCCCAGCATCACAGTGAAATAAAATTTTAAAACTGATGGAGACGCAGACAGAACAGACAGAGAGAAGCAGCAGAGGAGGCTAATTAATGGTTGGTTAGGGGATGCGGCTGGCTGCCCACAGCTGTCACACATCAATTTGCATAAAGCAAGCATCACTGAATGGGGGACACATTCTGCGTCTGTGCACCTTGTCAGTGCCCCCCCCACCCACCAAACTCAGGCCAAACTCACGTTGAACTTGACGGTGGTGCCTGGCTGGGCAGCCTGCTGGGTAAACCCAGATGGTCCGAACAGGGAGGTAGACGCCCCTCCGAAAGGGTTGGAGTTGGTTGCCCCAAACAGCCCCCCACTGCTGGCCGTGCTCGTACCGAACGCTAAAAAAAAAAAAAAACACACATCATCACGATCTAGTCAGACATCTATGATGTCGACGTGACCCGACTAAGAAAACGCATGCCCCTCATGAGTGATCTAAAATCCTTCTGAAATGTTACAATTTATTTCTATAGCGCTTTTCATAATCTCAAAGCACTTAAAAAGCATTACACAAACTAGCAATACATCATGAGTAGCCTAGCTATAAAAATACATGAATATATTAAAAGAAAATAAACAAAGGTATTACACATGATCTCATTATACACCAGCAGAGAATCACAATTACTAGAATAGACCAGAGTCCTCTATTTACTACTATTTGGTAGGCTAAATAGAAGGCTCTGGAGTGGCCATCGGAGTGCCATCAAAAAATAATCAAAATCCAAAACAAGTTCCATTTGCCATTGTTGCACGCATGGAACTATGAGAAAGGCACAGAACTCTGAAGTCACACTCCATATAGAACACCTAATATGACCATTGACCCACCGGCCACAGATCATTTACTTGAATGGGAACGCCTATTGGTACGACTGATTCTAATTCTATTGTAAACTGGTTTTAAAGACCAATGCCAGACAATAAAAAGAAGACTGACTGCCAAAAGCGGCTGGTTTGGCGGCGCCGAAGGCATTGCTCTGCTGGGAGAAGAGTCCTCCGCCGCCGCCCGTGCTGGTGCTGCCGAACAGGCTGGTGGAGGTGCCGCTGGGCGCGCCAAAGCCAAAGCCGCTACTGGTGGATGATGTCACAGGCTGGCTGAAGGTACTGGAACCAAATAGGCCACCTGGGGAGGGACACACACACCAAACTAGCTCACACATAGGTCCCTTTGGCTTATTGTGGGAGTGCACAACTCAAATTCTTGTAGGACCCCAGGCCAATGGTTTGGTTTCATGTTCACCAAGGATCCTCTAGAATTGTAATTGTGCATTGGTGATCAAAACCAGTACAGACCTTTTGGTTCAGCTCAACTACTTTATAGGAGACCCGATCATTTCATTCATCACAAGGAGACGTCATCACAAAACATGCATCCCTTCATCCCGCTCTCCACAGCTTTCCTCCTCTCACTCAGCACAAACAGGCCACTTCACTCTCACATACAGTTGAAGTCAGAAGTTTACATATACATAGGTAGGAGTCATTCAAACTTGTTTTTCAACCACTCCACAAATTTCTTGTTCACAAACTATAGTTTTGGCAAGTTGGTTAGGACATCTACTTTGTCCATAACAAGTAATTTTACCAACAATTGTTTACAGAGAGATTATTTCACTTATTTATTTCACTTTTCACTAAATCAAAATTCCAGTGGGTAAAAAGTTTACATACACAAAGTTGACTGTGCCTTTAAACAGCTCAGAAAATTCCAGAAAAGCATGTCATGGTTTTAGAAACTTCTGAGAGACTAATTGACATCCTTTCAGTCAATTGGAGGTGTACCTGTGGATTCATTTCAAGGCCTACCTTCAAACTCAGTGCCTCTTTGGTTGACATCATGGGGAAATCAAAAGAAATCAGCCAAGACCTCAGAAAAAAGATGTAGACCTCCACAAGTCTGGTTCATCCTTGGGAGTAAATTCCAAACTCCTGAAGGTACAACGTTCATCTGTACAAACAATAGTACGCAAGAATAAACACCATGGGACCACGCAGCAGTCATACCGCTTAGGAAGGAGACGTGTTCTGTCTCCTAGGGATTAACGTTTTTTTGGTGCGAAAAGTGCAAATCAATCCCAGAACAGCAGCAAAGGACCTTGTGACGAAGCTGGAGGAAACGGGTACAAAAGTACCTATATCCACAGTAAAACGAGTCCTATATCGGCATAACCTGAAAGGCCGCTCAGCAAGGAAGAAGCCACTGCTCCAAAACCTCCATAAAAAAGCCAGACTACGGTTTGCAACTGCACATGGGGACAAAGACCGTACTTTTTGGAGAAATGTCCTCTGGTCTGATGAAACAAAAATAGAACTGTTTGGCCATAATGACAATTGTTTTGTTTGGAGGAAAAAGAGGAGGCTTGCAAGCTGAAGAAGACCATCCCAACTGTGAAGCACGGGGGTGGCAGCATAATGTTGTGGGGGTGCTTTGCTGCAGGAGGGACTGGTGCACTTGACAAAATAGATGGCATCATGAGGAAAAATACGTGGATATATTGAAGCAACATATCAACACATCAGTCAGGAAGTTAAAGCTTGGTGCAAATGGGTCTTCGGAAATCGACAATAACCCCGAGCATACTTCCAAAGATGTGGCAAAATGGCTTAAGGACAACAAAGTCAAGGTATTGAAGAGGCCATCACAAAGCCCTGACCACAATCCTATAGAAAATGTGTGGGCAGAACTGAAAAGGCGTGTGCGAGCAAGGAGGCCTTCAAACCTGACTCAGTTACACCAGCTCTGTCAGGAGGAATGGGCCAAAATTCACCCAACTTATTGTGAGAAGCTTGTGGAAGGCTACCCGAAACATTTGACCCAAGTTAAACAATTTAAAGGCAATGTTACCAAATACTAATTGAGTATATGTAAACTTCTGACCCATTGGAATGTGATGAAAGAAATAAAAGCTGAAATAAATCACTCTATTATTCTGACATTTCACATTCTTAAAATAAAGTGGTGATCGTAACTGACCTAAGAGAGGGAATTTTTACTAGGATTAAATGTCAAGAATTGTGAAAAACTGAGTTTAAATGTATTTGGCTACGGTGCATGTAAACTTACGACTTCAACTGTATGACAATAGGGCCATACACAGTGCCACCTGTCTACATGATCACTCCCTTTAAGAGAAGAATACAGCCTGTGGCTTTGCGCCAAACACTACATATCGCATATACTTTGTATGCACGGAAGCCCCTTTTCAAGAGTATAACACCGACTGTGAGTGTCCAGCCTTTTCGTGTGCACAGCCGCCTGTTTAAGAGCGGGTTGTGTGTGTGCGTGCGGCAGCCAATGCTTACCTCCTCTACCTGCACCAGTGTGGATTTGCTGAGGATTGGCTGTCACCACTTTTGAGAGAGTAGAGCATTACAGGGTGGGGTTAGACACACACACACAGACACACACACACAGACACACATATATATTCAACCACCACATGTCAGTAGCAGCATAACGGCAGGCACAGTTAACATTCACCATCGTATACTGAATAACAGAAAAATGTAGAGAGCACATAGTCAGCTCTCGGTCTACTGTGAGTGGCAGTGTGATCATGCAGGTTCACGGTTCAGGTAGACGTCACAGTACAAAAGCTAGTTTTAAACATGCCCAACATCGTACTTTATCAGTGCCATCACATCAAAACATATAAAAACCTTTTATTAATACACCAGTGGGAAATGTAACAGAATCTGTAACTTCGCTGTGGTTATGCAAGTTATACAATTAAGCAATAATGCACTAGGAGGTGCGGTATACGGTAAATATACGACAGCTCAGGGCTGTTCTTAGAAATGTTTTGTCATACCCGTGGTATACAACAGCTTTCAGCCAATCAGCATTCAGGGCTCCAACCCCCCCTTATAAAATACCTTATACCACAGACACCTTTCTTCGGTGGCTTTTCATTCAAATGAAGAACATGGTCACCGTTAAACACTCAGATGTCAGCCATGTTAACCCCTAAACCACTGCAATGGAGAACAACGGCCTGCTCCTAAACCAAGAATGTTGTGACAGAAACCACACTGCTATTGGGCCTAAGCTGAGATTGTAATGAAACAAAGTCTAAAAGGAAAGCTGCTATGGCTCCTGTACTACAGGATGTTATGCAGAAATGATATTCGCCAGGCCTAGGTGGGTACTGAGGGATTAAGTGTTAAAGTCAGGCTCAGGGAGATGTGGCAAACCTGGTTTATTCTGCGTTGCCCCAAAGAGTCCTCCAGTGTTGTTGGTCGCCCCAAACGCTGAGGCTCCAAAGCCACCTGTTGCCGCCCCAAAGCTAGTGTCTGCAAACACAGGGTCAACACCACCCCTCTTATAATCCACAACAAGTTAACTTGACTCGAGAGTGAATCCCAAGGCGAAGACATTGATGAGACAAGTGTGAAACCATAAGGGTACTCAAGTTGCCAGGACATACATTAAAGCTAACTGTACACCCTGCACCAACTGTTGTTACTTACTTTGTTGCCCAAATGTGGATGACGTCCCAAATCCTCCAGTCCCTCCCCCAAAGGGAGCACCAAACGACTTGTTGAACATCTTCCCCTGCTAGTAGGACTGCATATGTCTGCTCAGCATGACAGATAAAACAACTTAAGTTTACATCCCCCAGACACAGAATTGACAAACAGATTTGATAGTTAGAGAGCAATTACAGTAATCACACATGTTCTAAGTTACCAATGGGTAGATCGATATAGCTAGCTTTCTATGTATGATTTTTGGGCATGGTGAAAAAAGAAATATGGGTCACAGTCCATATATTTGAGGTATTCTCGTAGCCATGCAAGCAGTTGAGAACTCTGGCGGGAACGCAGTAACTTGTTTACTTCAGGGTGTTAATGACATTCACATTCCAAAAGAGGTTTCAGGCTACGAGACAGCTGATTGGGCTCAGTAACAGGTGTGTAACCTGTCTTCTATGGCATTTATGACACGTTTGCCAACAACAAAATATCAACTTTAGCTAGTTGCTATTTGGAACTGAGAGAAGCGGTTTAACTTAGTTAATTCGTTCTGGTGTAAGGTTAACTAACCACCGTCCATACATGTTCAATTCATACCACCTGCCAGTCTCCCGTCTATATTTTCCAGAGGCAAGATCAAAAGTCCATTTCGAAAGCTTGATAACAATTTAGTTAACTAACGTCAGATATCGCTAACATGGCGTCTACCAGTCGGCTGGTTTCCTAACTAACGACTGACTGAAAGCCAGTTAGGCGACAGAAGAATATGCTTTCACCTGGTGGCCTGCCTGGCAGACGTCGTTAGGTAACGTTAGCTACAGTCGCTAAATTAACACAACTCTAATGGTCAAACATTACACGAAATGAAATTATAGATCACACTAACACCGTACCCGTCGCACAAGATAAAAACAGATATGACCAGTTTAGCCTGCTAACGTTAATTGTAAACATCCGCAAATGTCGCTGGTGAGTCAGAACCACAACACTGCTAACATGGCTATTTGTGATGCTAATTGTGATGTTAGCTAACGTGTTAGCACAACATGGTTGAAAAAGGGACGGCAGGACAATGTTAAAACTCACCGTAAATATGACTATGGTCTATCCAGTCACAATATGGGTGAAAATAAGGTCGAAGTCTCTAAACGGGGATAGCTACCTAGCAATGCTAGTTTCCGTAACTAATCTCGTCGCACTAGGAGGAAATCTGCGATGAGGAGGCCAAAATGCGTCAGGCTTTGAAAATGTCGATGTGCGCCAAAGTGTTTTTTCCTTCTTCTTCTTCTTCTATATTTTTCTCTTTATTGGCAGACCACACTCATACGGTGTATTACCGCCACCTACGGTACGGGGTTGTAAACAATATCCCCAAAACAAAACATGTTTTAGATGAACAAATCATGCTAATTACCAAAAACAAAAAACACTAACCAAAATCACGCAACTACCCTGAATTTCCAACAAAAACTGTACTATTCAGATACACAGGCTCAGGAACCTGGTAGGAGGGAACTTCTTCATTCAGTAGTACCTGTAACCTTTCGGCTGTAAAGTTCTGCCACCTACAGTGGGGGAAAGAAACATGATTCACAAAAATGGAGAAAAAACACCCCTCAAAATAAAATAACTATCAAAAAGTAAATAAAGAAACTAAACTAAATCAAACAAGTTTTCAGTTTAAAAAATAAAACAGATCTAATCCCTACACAGACTCAAGGGGAACCTGGGAGGGCGGGTTTTCCGGCGCCAGTATCCCTTGCAAATCTTCAGATTTAAAATCCTTAAATCTCAAAAATGTTTCTGCCGTAGCCACAATAATGTTCCGTTTCTTAGACTTCTTCGAGACTTGTGCTGTACAGTTTATAACTGTGGCAATGAACGCCACAAAATCCAACTTTTTTAACACAGTCTCTTGACTTTCAGTAAACATTTACTACACACTAGCGTTTTTCATAGCTAAGAGGGAGGGAGGATCGCGGCAGACAGAGAGACCGTTAGAACCGTGCGCCTACTGTAGGCTATACCTTATTTAGCAATGCCTCGTAAATTCACCAAAAGTATATTAAAGTATATATTAAGATATCAATTAGTATGGCAACGCTATTCTTCATAGTGTCAGTGAATTGGAGTTGAACATCGCCAAATGCATCAGTTTAATTAAGCCTAAATGTGCAATAAAAAGTACTGCCTATAGTTTAGGCTATTCAGTGAAACACAGGCTGGCTGTTGATGTCCTAAGTCAGGGCTCTCCAACCCTGTTCCTGGAGAGGCACCAACCTTCCTGTAGGTTTTCGCTCCAACCACAGTTGTAACTAATCTGATTCAGTTAATCAACCAGCTAATTATCGAAGCAGATGCGCTAGATTAGGGTCGGAGTGAAAACCTACAGGATGGTAGTTCTCCAATACATAGTTGGAGAGCCTGTCCTAGGCAATAGATCGCAAAGCTGCATCCCCGCTAAACTTTTTGGAAATGGCAAGTTCGGTTTCTCACCGAGGTCAAATTATCCGATGTTCGCCTGTAGTTTCCTTAGGTCCACCAACAGCAGTTAGGGACCATCAACATAGTGACAAATCGAATTTTTACATTTCAATAGTTCTTTAACCATTACTCATAAAACGTTAAAACCTGGTTGTAGCTAACCCGATGGCGTAGACATATATTGCGCATACCTTTTTTCATCAATATACATCTGGCACTATTTTAAATGATTTATTTACATTTTGAATTTCAATAGCTCTTTGGTCATATGACCTACTGACTTCAAACACGGTTCCGAATGTACAGTCAGTGGGCCTACACATTGCACAATCTTTAGTTTGTCCATTTTCATCTCACACGTTTTTACATGATTTTTTCAAACTTTCAGAATGGAATAGATCCTTGGTCATGTGACCTACTGACTTCAAACAAGGTTCAGAATGTCCACTGACTACCCATTATATTGCACACCCTTTAGTTTATCCATTTTAATCTCACTCGATTTTATTTTTCAAACATTAACATTTAAATAGCTCCTTCGTCATGTGACCTACTGGTATCAAACAAACTTTCGAATGTCCACGGACTAGCCTTATATATAGCATACTCTTGTTTATGTACTGTAAGATCACGTGATGTAACATACATTTTTCATAGTTTTACATTTCAATAGCTCCTTGGTCATGTCAATTACACACCTAAGAAGTGTGCAGTGGATAAACACCCACATTGTATAGCCTCTAGTCATGTATCTTCTATATTGTTGTACATTAATATTAGTTTGACAATTAGGGGTTCAGTCCAGTGTTATGTGTACCCCTTTAATATTTATCTATAATAATTGGTAGTTCTAAGTATTTATTTTCCCGTTTTTTTTATTTTTCTACAGCGGTACACAATAGGAGAGAGACTTATATAATATCTCCTTTCATCGTTAATATCAACCATAAAAGGAAAAGGGCGAAGTACGAGAGTCGTGTTATTATGGTATGGATCAAGGACAGGAAAGGTGTTCTAACAGAGGTGCTTGAAGGAAGGCGTATAGGTAGGCCTCATGAAAAATAATGTTTCATGTTCTCTTTTTAATCACAGTAATAGGCAATGATTTGTAAGTCAGTGAGCTTGATAATGTGAAAGAATCCTTTTCATAGCATCACTTTCCTGTACTGTACATTAAGACAAATCTTTCTACTGTGAGTATTAGCACGCAGTTTACATGACTTGATATTTGAGTGCATTCACAACAAGCCACCTGCAGACAACTTACAAAATGCAATAGTGCATTTGAGGGTTCCTGTTTCTGATGAAAATAGTTATTTGATGCATGGCCTACTATTTCTAACTGGAAAAATACATTCCTACGTCTTTTGTGTAACACCAAAATGTATTGTCACGCCCTGGCCTTAGAGAGCCTTTTTATTTCTCTATTTGGTTAGGTCAGGGTGTGATTAGGGTGGGCATTCTAGTTTTTCGTTTTCTATGTTGGCCTGGTATGGTTCCCAATCAGAGGCAGCTGTCTATCGTTGTCTCTGATTGCCGATCACATTTAGGCAGCCTTTTCCCACCTGTTGTTTGTGGGATCTTGTTTTTGTATAGTTGCCTTGAGCACTGCAATATTCTTTGTTGTTTTTGTTGTAAGGTTCACTATTAAATATAATGTGGAACTCTATGCGCGCTGCGCCTTGGTCCACTCATTTCAACGAACCTGACATGTGTAACATTCACACCATTACATGTTGAAACTCAATTTTTTTTCCTGTGCAGTGATCAACTTACATTCTCATAGCTTTTTGTATTTCTGAGTGACGTAAAGGTATTGACATAGTGATTAAAAACAACGCCCGAACCGCTTCCTTGTGCAAACTAACTGCACACAAACGAAGAACAAGATCCTACACAGAAGGAGGGGAAAAAAGCTACCTAAGTATGATTACCAATCAGAGACAACGATAGACAGCTGTCCCTGATTGAGAACCATACCTGGCCAAACACAAATAAATAGAAAACCTAGAAACATGAACATAGAATGTCCACCCAAATCCCACCCTCTATGGTCAGGGCGTGACAAGAAGATCAAAAAGTAGATTGTTGTAAGAGTGTATTACGTCCTGTGCTGGCCCCATTGTCATATCCATTATGGATTCTGAGTGGTAAAACCATAGCTGAAAAATTACTCTAACACACAAAGTGTTAGAAGTGTGAGTTTGTCAAAATAATATCTGAAAATGTCAGTTGTTGACCATAATACTTCTATTTGCAACAGCAATTTTATGAGGATTATTCCATGTATCAACACTAAAAGTAGGACAGACATAAGACATTCCCACATACAGTATGTATGATACATGACTAGAGGTTATGCAATATGGCTGTATATCAACTGCACACTTCTTAGGTGTGTAATTGACATGACCAAGGAGCTATTGAAATGTAAAACTATGAAAAACGTATGTTACACTGCGTGATTTTACAGTACACAAACAAGAGTGTGCAATATATACGGCTTGTCCATGGACATTCTAACGTTTTTTTTGAGTCCAGTAGGTCACATGACCAAGGAGCTATTGAAATTTGAATGTTTGAAAAATGTATGTAAAATCGAATGAGAGGGAAATGGACAAACTAAGGGTGTGCAATGTGTAGGCGCCCTGAGAGGACATTCTGAACCTTGTTTGAGGTCAGTAGGTCACATGACCAAGGAGCTATTGAATTTTGAATGTAAAAAGAGTTGGTACTTTGTTTACACTTCCTAACTAATTCAACTAGGAATACAAAATGCTGCTCACATTTACATATGCTTATTCACTTTGGAAAGCAAATTAATGTCCAAATCATGAAAATAAGACCTGTGCAATGTTGTGTGCAATTTTTACAACATCATTACACTTATTTGGAGTCTGTGGCTCAAGTGGTTTAAAAGCTATTTAGGTTTGAAAGCGCAAATATCCTTTGAATATCCAACTGGAAACTGTCTTTACCTCAGTCACTTACCGATCCATAAACACAAGTGCAAATAGGTTCAATAGCTCGAATCAGCAGGATGTGGGGCGTTGTTATTAGGAGGACGTCCAACATGGACGCAAAAATAATTATTATGATCACACTTATTCGATTGAAATATTATGTGGAGACCTATACATTTGGCCGCCAAGCACGATTTCAATGTAGCTAGCCTATTAATGTCTAGACATGACGTTGAAATATCTTCACGCCTACAAAAACTTCCTGGGTTCCGTCATAAATCAATTCTATTTGAAAAAATTAAGAATTACAGGGGGCTGTTTGGAAAAACGAATCCTGTGTGATACCAACGTCTCTTGTAATACCAGTTCCGAATAGGGCTATAAAATGGCTAAGGATAGGTTTATCAGCATAGAGTGCGCCGCATCGTCACATGGGATCCGGCAAGGCTGCACACAGTAGAACTATCACTAAAATATTCTAGTTCCCACATATTACCCCCTTTCTATATTCAAACAAAACAAGCATTTTTTGGCAAATGTGCAGCATTATGCACATGTCAGTCCTCAAGAACGCAAATGTAGTCTTCCTAGTAGGACTGCAATAATGTGACGGTGTGCATGGGCCCTCGAGTGGCTCAGCGGTCTAAGGCACGGCATCTCAGTGCTAGAGGTGTCACTGCAGACACCCTGGACACTGTGCTATCTAACCTCCAATCCAATCGAGCTTCAATGCCATACAACACTCCTTCCGTGGCCTCCAACTGCTCTTAAACGCTAGTAAAACCAAATGCATGCTTTTCAACCGATCGCTGCCTGCACCCGCATGCCCGACTAGCATCACCACACTGGATGGCTCCGACCTTGAATATGTGGACACCTATAAGTACCTAGGTGTCTGGCTAGACTGCAAACTCTCCTTCCAGACCCATATCAAACATCTCCAATCGAAAATCAAATCAAGAATCGGCTTTCTATTCCGCAACAAAGCCTCCTTCACTCACGCTGCCAAGCTTACCCTAGTAAAACTGACTATCCTACCGATCCTTGACTTCGGCGACGTCATCTACAAAATTGCTTCCAACACTCTACTCAGCAAACTGGATGCAGTTTATCACAGTGCCATCCGTTTTGTCACTAAAGCACCTTATACTACCCACCACTGCGACTTGTATGCTCTAGTCGGCTGGCCCTCGCTACATATTCGTCGCCAGACCCACTGGCTTCAGGTCATCTACAAGGCCATGCTAGGCAAAGCTCCGCCTTATCTCAGCTCACTGGTCACTTTGGCAAAACCCATCCGTAGCACACGCTCCAGCAGGTGTATCTCATTGATCATCCCTAAAGCCAACACCTCATTCGGCCGCCTTTCGTTCCAGTACTCTGCTGCCTGTGACTGGAACGAATTGCAAAAATCGCTGAAGTTGGAGACTTTTATCTCCCTCACCAACTTCAAACATCAGCTAGCTGAGCAGCTAACCGATCGCTGCAGCTGTACATAATCTATTGGTAAATAGCACACCCATTTTCACCTACCTCATCCCCACAGTTTTTATTTATTTACTTTTCTGCTCTTTTGCACACCAATATCTCTACCTGTACATGATCATTTATCACTCCAGTGTTAATCTGCAATATTGTAATTATTCGCCTACCTCCTCATGCCTTTTGCACACATTGTATATAGACTCCCCTTTTTTTTCTCTGTGTTATTGACTTGTTAATTGTTTACTCCATGTGTAACTCTGTGTTGTCTGTTCACACTGTTATGCTTTATCTTGGCCAGGTCGCAGTTGCAAATGAGAACCTGTTCTCAACTAGCCTACCTGGTTAAATAAAGGTGAAATAAAAAAATAAAAAAATCCAGGTTGTATCACAACCGGCTGTGATTGGGCACCCAATACCTTGCCTAGTTAAATAAAGTTTCAATTTCAAAAAAATGGTAGTCTAACATCATTGTTCAGTACTCTAAAAAATAAAATAAAACATTAACTTGATTGACCATGCTGTAGGTCATGTAACTGTTTGTTACAGGCACTATGCTTTGTGGACTTGACAGATGTTGTTCTCTGGTTTTGTGATGAAACAGGTGTGGTTGAATTTATTCTGCCAACGTCTTCTTTTTGTCTCAGCCTTAGGCCTTTATATCATGGTGGCAAGGCAATAACAAGTTAAAGAGCAAATGCAATTATTACATGACAGGTTGTAATATGGCTATTTTTTTCCCTGGCATAGCTTCCCCAGTGATTTTACTCATGCACTGCTACTGGTTGTTCATCCTTGTACCAATCATAATCTGAGCAGCACTGCACCACTGCAAAAAAAGACTAGGTCTACCTGGAACACCACCCATGGGGATTTTAATGGTAAAACATTGTAACTTTACCTATAGCCTGGACATTTGTCTAGGATTATGGCTAAATCCAAACAATGTTAATGCATGTACTGGTCTTCAAGTG
Organism: Oncorhynchus gorbuscha; assembly: GCF_021184085.1. Classification (NCBI taxonomy): domain Eukaryota; kingdom Metazoa; phylum Chordata; class Actinopteri; order Salmoniformes; family Salmonidae; genus Oncorhynchus; species Oncorhynchus gorbuscha. The sequence continues at coordinate 76,577,165 of NC_060174.1, forward strand.
CCTCATTAAAATGTATGTATGCTGAGCGAACAGCTGTGCAAACGACATTCCAAAATGTATTTAAAGTTATGAATCAATGATGTGTGCCTACGGCTGTGGCCGTCATGACATTTTGTCCACAGGTGTATTGTCATGCAAAAGCCTGCCAGTCTCACTCAATGTACCGTTAATTAACATAAACACATCTCCAGGCGTCCACACATACAAACCACATACAAGCAAGTGATGAGCCCCTTTGGAACCTTTACGTTTTAGAAAAAGTCTAAAAAAGCTATTTAATATACACCATCACAATAATACACTTTTTATTTTAGGCAGGTCAAAATAAACATTATGAAATTAAGAAAATGTACTTAAGAAGAACAGAATATGAGGTGGCCTACATTATGTTATCTGGCTATGCGCCATGCTGTAGGTTTGTTAATTTAGCAGACAAGATCTGTGCCATTGTTTCATATGATTTTATAGTAAGAAGAATATCATTTTTCTTAGGTGAATAAAATAGAAAGGATATTTTTCCCATTGCAGTGCCAGTGCACGCTCATATGAAGTAGCTATGTTGAGCATAAAGGGGATCATTTGAAACAGGGCCTATACGCTAGGTTTAGTTATTTGGCAACTTTAGTTGTGAATTCTAAGATACAAATCTTAGAATTTCTTAGAAATCAAAACATATATGGGCTGCTTGATGCCACAAGCTATTGACGATTTGAGAAAGTCTAAAAAAAGTGATGATTCGAGAAAGTCAACAAAAAAAAAGCTTGCCTCAGGCTGGCTGTACACGCTGTTCTCTCATCAAATGATCATATTTTCACTCATCAGACTATTCTCAAATTAATCTTGTCTTTACTAATATGTAAAATTGGTTTAGATTTAGAATGGTCCATTTATCAAATGGGCAGGAACAGGGGCAGGGGAAGAAATACATGTCATCTGTATGCACTCGAATAGCTGATGGCCACTTTCCCGCCAGTTCGTTTTTTCTCACTCATGCCAGGTAGGCTACTCCTGTTATTTCACTCCACACATCAACCATTATTTGAGGAGCATGCAGCCTCTTGCTGCACCACAGATCATATTTCGCCATTGGCTCTCCTTCCGTGTTCCTGCAGCTACCCAGAGCTTAATTTGGGATACCAAATGAGAACATCGATAGTAACATGTTTTCACAACTAAACATATTAAATTATTGACCGACCATCTCTCTGTGCACTTGAGAAAGGAATGAAGGAGAGAGGGGAGGAGACAGAAACGCAAGGTGGTGAGATATTCTGTAGCAAATAGAGTATACAGTATGTGGGTGTGTCATCACTTTTTTGTCAGTGTCATGTTCAGACTAGTGTGAGTGAATCCATTTATCAGGTAGTAGAGATTTCTTTAAAGTCAAATAGCAGAGACTTCACATGGCAGACCAGACATATAAGACCTTTGAGAAAATAGAACATCTGCTTTTACAACATGGACAGGTGAATTTCTCTCACCTGTTGAAAGGGTCTTTTTGGAAGCACTGCCTCCACACCATGGATGCTACAGCACGCGATATGAGGTAGGAGTAGTACCTCACACTGTTGCCAATGAGGTGAATGAATCTCAGCTGCCAGGCCTTGAGACAGAGTACCAGTTACAGCTAAAGACACTTATTTTCACTATACTGGAAAATGTATATTTTTTAACTCTCCTAGGCACCTTCTCAAATATGGCTTACACAAAGGAAAGTATTTCATCCAAAATTGGCTACAGAACATACAGTGCAGAAAGTATTTAGACACCTTCCATTTTTCCACATTTTGTTACGTTACAGCCTTATTTTAAAATGTATTAAATACACATTTTTCCTGAACAATCTACACACAATACTCTATGATGACAAATCGAAAGCAGGTTTTAGAATGTTTGCAAATGTATTAAAAATGTTTAAAAAACAGAAATACCTTATTTACATAAGTATTCAGACCTTTTGCTATGAGACTCGAAATGAAGCTCAGGTGCATCCTGTTTCCATTGATCATCCTTGAGATGTTTTTACAACATGATTGGATTCCACCTGTGGTAAATTCAGTTGATTGGACAGGCACACACCAGTTTATGTAAAGTCCCACAGTTGACAGTGCATGCCAGAGCAAAAACAAAGCTATGAGGTTGAACAAAATGTCCGTAGAGCTCAGAGACAGGATTTTGTCGAGGCACAGATCTGGGGGAGGGTACCAAAAATGTCTGCAGCATTGAAGGTCCCCATGAACACAGTGGCCTCCATCATTCTTAAATGGAAGAAGTTTGGAACCACCAAGCCTCTTCCTAGAGCTGACCATCTGGCCAAACTGAGCAATCGGGGGAGAAGGCCCTTAGTCAAGGAGGTGACCAAGAACCTAATGGTCACTCTGACAGAGCTCTAGAGTTGCTCTGTGGAGATGGGATAACCTTCCAGAAGGACAACCATCTCTGCAGCACTCCACCAATCAGACCTTTATGGTAGATTGGCCAGACAGAAGCCACTCCTCAGTAGAAGGCACATGATAGCTGCTTGGAGTTTGCCAAAAGGCACCTAAAGGACTCAGACCATGAGAAACAAGATTCTCTGGTCTGAATACCAAGTGTCATGTCTGGATGAAACCTGGCACTATCCCTACGATGAAGGATGGTAAGTGGTAGCATCATGCTGTGGGGATGTTTTTCAGAGGCAGAGACTGGAAGACTAATCATGATTGAGGCAAAGATGAACAGAACAAAGTACAGAGAGATCCTTGATGAAAACCTAGTCCAGAGAGCTGAAGACCTCAGACTGGGGCGAAGGTTCACCTTCCAACAGGACAACGACTCTAAGCACACAGCTAAGACAATGCAGGAGTGACTTAGGACAAGTCTCAATGTCATCAAGTGGCCCAGCCAGAGCCCGGACTTGATCTCGATCAAACATCTCTGGAGAGACCTTAAAATAGCTGTGCCGCGACGCTCCCCATCCAACCTGACAAAGCTTGAGAGGATCTGCAGAGTGTATTGAGAGAAATTCCCCAAACACAGGTGTGCCAAGCTTGAAAAGTCATACCCAAGAAGACTCAAGGCTCTAATAGCTGCCAAAAGTGCTTGAACAAAGTACTGAGCAGCAGTCTAAGGCACTGCATCTTAGTGCTAGAGGCATCACTAGTCCCTGGTTTGATCCTAGGCTGTATCACAACCTGCCGTGATCGGGAGTCCCATAGGGCGGCGCGCAATTGGTTCAACGTCGTCCGGGTTAGTCCGGGTTAGGGGAGGGTTTGGCAGGGGTAGGCCAAAACTGTTCGGTTCTAATTTTGAGTAAATAACTCACGGACACTAGAGAAGCATAACCAAGTATAATTATTCCCAAGGGTCGATACAGCTGTAATTCAGACAAAAAAACATTTCACACAAGCACTAATATTTAACCCTTTCTCCGAGGCTGAGTCTCCTCCTCCACAACTGAGCAGCCAATAACGTAACGAAATGTGGAAAAGGTGAAGGGGCCTGAATACTTCCCGGATGCACTGTAAATGAGACATGCAGTGCTTATCATCTCTTGGAGAATGATTTTGTGTATTCTTTCTCTGGCCAGTTATTTCTAACTCCTACACAATCTCGTTTTGATGATGATAGCTCGGCTGTCTGTGTGGGGGCTTGTTATAAGCCAAACCCAGTGGGAACCCTCCCTTTTGCTTCTCACAGTCAATGATAGGTAAGGACCTACCAAAAGGCTGGCTGAATGTCACAGTCCCAAACAAAGACCGGGGTGAAAGTGATTCCATATGGTCACTGAAACAGTTTTGCCTGTGTGGACCAGGCACAGATTTGAAAACTCTATAAACTTCAATAAACCTGAAATGAAACACTACATTTTCCAACTGTAAATAACAAGTTTTAACAGTACCAGTCAAAGGGGCTTTTCTTTATTTTTTCCATTTTCTACATTGTAGAATAATAGTGAAGACATCAAAACTATTATAACACATAATCATGTAGTAACCACAAAAAGTCTTAAACAAATCAAAATATATTTTATATTTGAGATTCTTCAAAGTACCCACTCTTTGCCTTGATGACAGCTTTGCACACATTCTCTCAAGAGTGTGTGCAAATGCTATTCCAACAGTCTTGAAGGAGTTACCAAATATGCTGAGCACTTGTTGGCTGCTTTTCCTTCACTCTGTGGTCCAACTCATCCCAAACCATCTCCATCTGGGTTGAGGTCGGGTGATTGCGGAGGCCAGGTCATCTGATGTGTCATGACGTTGGCCTGGGGATAGGTTTATGACCGTCATAAATACCTCTTCCCCCCCTTTTCCTCTCTCTACCCTACTGATGTGAAATTTGAAAACCCCTTGATTAACATAGAGATTCTGGGAACATCAGAAGGTGGGGAGAAATGAACTACATTCTGGTAATCCGACCAATTGAACATATGCGGTGGTACTTAATGAATATGATGTCAGTTCGGTTGTCATCTGAGACATTCTCATCAATGATAAGATGACATAAACTCTACAGTGGAAAGTCTACACATCAGAGTTATCGGATTCACATGGAGTTGTTATTCAATTTAAATGTTTGAATATAAAATTATTGGTGAAGAGATTAAATGTAATTTTAGCTTCCAAATGAGAGATTTGGGTTTTCATAAGGTTAGGGCTCTGCTCAATCAGTGGCTCGCCCCTGTGAAGGGACATGGGTTATAAAACCTTTCAAACACGCCCTCCTCTCCCTTCCTATATAAAGCCTTGACGACAATATAACCTCCTGTTCCAAGTACGTGAGGTCTGCAGCCTCTGCGTTAAAAGGACTAACATGTCAACTACAGAACTAAGCCAACCTCAGCGTGAGCTTTAGTTGTGAATGGTATGAACTTTGAAGTGATACTCACTACAGAAGTGATACCTCCTAGCCGTTGAGTTAGCAACAGCAGCTGCAAACGCGGGCTAGGAAAGAACAGACAGAGTATTCCATCTAACACACAACGACTTTACTACAACGTATGCAATTGACCACTGGAGACATTCTTCAAAGGACTCGGTTTGGCAACACGGCCTTCCATCTACCACCAACCTACCGAAGCGCAGCTCAGAGTAAATATTTATTGCATTTTACTTTTCCAAATGGGCGGTAATTTAGAATGCGTAAGATGCTGTATACCAGCTGTCATATCTGTTCCGCCCACTAGGGACGTTTTCCTTTATGACGTAATTTGTTATCAAGGTATAATTAATTCTGTGTATATGTAATTCTGTGTGATTAGTTAGGTGTTTATTAAATAAATAATTAAACCCAATGTTGTATTGCTGATTCAACTTGTTAGCCAGGGTTTGTGAAGAATTTACAACTTTCAGATGAGACTGAATTAAGGTGACGATTAATATTGACTGCTATTGATCTAAAATATTACTAGGTCTTTAAGAGTTTATTCGGAAGATAACAGCTCTATAAATATTATTTTGTGGTGCCCCGACTCTCTAGTTAATTACATTTACATGATTAGCTCAATCAGGTAATATTAATTACGGAGAAAGGATAGCATGTCATATCACTTAATCCGGCATAGCCAAAGACACGACAGATGCAACACTCCATCACTCTCCTTCTTGTTCAAATAGCCCTTACACAACCTGGAGGTGTGTTGGGTCATTGTCCTGTTGAAAAACAAATGACAGTCCCACTGGACTGGGATGGCGTATCGCTGCAGAAAGCTGTGGTAGCCATGTTGGTTAAGTGTGCCTTGAATTCTAAATTAATCACCAACAGTGTCGCAAGCAAAGCACCCCAACACCATCACACCTCCTCCTCCATGTGTCACGGTGGGAACCACACATGCAGAGATCATCTGTTCACCTACTGTGCATCTAACAAAGACACGACAGTTGGAACCAAAAATCAGACCAAAGGACAGATTTTCCCCGGTCTAATGTCCATTGCTCGTGTTTCTTGGCCCAAGCAAGTCTCTTCTTATTGGTGTCCTTTAGTAGTGGTTTCTTTGTAGCAATCCGACCATGTTGGCCTGATTCACTCAGACTCCTTTGAACAGTTTATGTTAAGATGTGTCTGTTACTTGAACTCTGTGAAGCATTTATTTGGACTGCAATTTCTGAGGCTGGTAACTCTGTTGAACTTATCCTCTGCAGCAGAGGGAACTCTGGGTCTTCCTATACTGTGGCGGTCCTTATGAGAAACAGTTTCATCATAGTGTTATTTCATAGTTTTGATGTGTTCCCTATTATTCTACAATGCAGAAAATAGTACAAATACAGTTGAAGTCGGAAGCAAGTCGGTAATGACATTAACTTGTGCATGACAAGTAATTTTTCCAACAATTGTTTACAGACAGATTATTTCATTTATACTTCAGTGTATCACAATTCCAGTGGGTCAGAGGTTTAGGCTAATTGACATAATTTGAGTAAATTGAAGGTGTACCTGTGGATGTATTTCAAGGCCTACCTTCAAACTCAGTGCCTCTTTGCTTGACATCATGGGAAAATCAAAAGAAATCAACCAAGACCTCAGAAAAAAGAATTGTAGACCTCCACAAGTCTCGTTCATCCTTGGGAGCAATTTCTAAATGCCTCAAGGTACAAACAATAGTCTGTACAAACAATAGTACGCAAGTATAAACACCATGGGACCACACAGCCGTCCTACCGCTCAGGAAGGAGATGGGTTCTGTCTCCTAGACATGAACATACTTTGGTGTGAAAACTGCAAATCAATCCCAGAACAACAGCAAAGGACCTTGTGAAGATGCTGGAGGAAACAGGTACAACAGTATCTATATTCACAGTAAAACGAGTCCTATATTGACATAACCTGAGAGGCCGCTCAGCAAGGAAGAAGCCACTTCTCCAAAACTGCCATAAAAAAGACAGACTATGGTTTGCAACTGCCCACGGGGACAAAGATCGTACTTTTTGGAGAAATATCGTCTGGTCTGATGAAACAAAAATAGAACGGTTTGGCCATAATGACCATCGTTAGAGGGAAAAGGGGGAGGCTTGCAAGTCGAAGAACACCATCCCAACCGTGAAGCACAGAGGTGGCAGCATCATGTTGTGGGGGTGCTTTGCTGCAGGAGGGACTGGTGCACTTCACAAAATAGATGGCGTCACGAGGCAGGGAAATTATGTGGGTATATTGAAGCATCATCTCAAGACATCATTCAGGAAGTCGAAGCTTGGTCGCAAATGGGTCTTCCAAATGGACAATGACCCCAAGCATACTTCCAAAGTTGTGGCAAAATGGCTTAATGACAAGAAAGTCAAGGTATTGGAGAGGCCATCACAAAGCCCTGACCTCAATCCTATAGAAAATGTTTGGGCAGAACTGAAAAAGCGTGTGTGAGCAAGGATGCCTACAAACCTGACTCAGTTACACCAGCTCTGTCAGGAGAAATGGGCCAAAATTCACCCAACTTATTTTGGGAAGCTTGTGGAAGGCTATCCGAAACATTTGACCCAAGTTAGACAATTTAAAGGCAATGCTACCAAGTACTAATTGAGTGATGTAAACTTTTGACCCACTGGGAATGTGATGAAATAAATAAAAGCTGAAATAAATCACTCTACTATTATTCTGACATTTCACATTCTTAAAATAAAGTGGTGATCCTAACTGACCTAAAACATTTACATTTACATTTAAGTCATTTAGCAGACGCTCTTATCCAGAGCGACTTACAACAGGGAATTTTTACTAGGATTAAATGTCAGGAATTGTGAAAAACTGAGTTTGACTGTATTTGGCTAAGGTGTTTGCAAACTTCTGAATTCAACTGTAAATAAAAAGTAGATGTGTCCAAACGTTTTACTGTTACTGTACATTGTCAGAAGAGCAGCATCATTTTGTGGTGCAACCTACATTTTTGATTTTCGCTATTATATGTCTTTTCGCATTTGGGACACTACTTTTATCTTAAATATACCCCAAGGAAGACTTGAGCTCTGCTATTTAATAACAAAACAGATGGAATGAATATTGAAAAAAATTTCTTGGAGTAGAGTTGGGTCATTGACACTGACCCAACTCCAGCCATTTTAATAATGGGAATTGATGGGAAATGATGTAAATATATCACTAGCCACTTTAAACAATGCTACCTTATATAATGTTACTTATCCTACATTAATAATAATATTCCATTTAGCAGACGTTTTTATCCAAAGCGACTTACAGTCATGCGTACATACATTTTACTTATGGTTGGCCCCGAGAATCGAACCCACAACCCTGGCAGTACAAGCACCATGCTCTACCAACTGAGCCATACAGGGTCTGATCTCATATGCATATGTATATACTGTACTCTACATCATCGACTGCATCCTTATGTAATACATGTATCACTAGCCACTTTAACTATGCCACTTTGTTTACTTTGTCTACACACTCATCTCATATGTATATACTGTACTCGATACCATCTACTGTATGCTGCTCTGTACCATCACTCATTCATATATCCTTATGTACATATTCCTTATCCCCTTACACTGTGTATAAGACAGTAGTTTTGGAATTGTTAGTTAGATTACTTGTTGGTTATCACTGCATTGTCGGAACTAGAAGCACAAGCATTTCGCTACACTCGCATTAACATCTGCTAACCATGTGTATGTGACAAATACAATTTGATTTGATTTGACTTTTTTAGAAATTGGTTAGCTGTGTTTTTCAGCCATTTCAGGGAGCACAATCATTCTTATCGGCATTTCCCCCAACAACTGTGATTACGGTTGTGAAGAAATAGCCTCTGGAGGTCTCTGGGTTTTTCTATTCTATGTTTTATGTTCCTCTCTGGATAATAACTCTCTCACACAAACTAGGAGTGCAGGGGTACAGAGCGGATGGTTTATATCAGGGAGAGAATAGTTGATCTGACATTCACAGTTCACTATATCATCCACAGTTTCCGTAATGAGACTCACTCTCTGATATCTATGCACGTACAGTATTTGGAATGTAAGGTAGTCCATAGAATTTGTCTTGCAACTCTTTTAGAATGTCTGTCGTTGAGCGATTTTTTTGGCTTACCTCTGGTGGTAGTGTTATAGGTTCGGGGGGGTGTCACAAATATTTTTGCAATTTTCACAACTGGAATTACAGGCGCAGTAGCTGGTGGTGGATCATTTTTTTTAATGAATAATTCAATTGTGGGTGTGTCGAGCAAAGGGTGTTGAGGTTTGGCCCCTCACTGGCCAATCAAAATGTGCTCCACACCTAAATATGTGGTTGGTTCAAGTTGTGTATTTACAGTCTTTTATGTATTGCGTTGTCATCAACTCCAATTAGAATGTTGGTCCGTTATATTGACAGCCTTGTTCGTTAAATAGCCTGCTCCATATATGCTAAATATGTTGAACGTTTGCAGTCCATATTGTTCTAATTGCTTTGATATGGAAATACATTGTTAAACATAGGCTATAGCATTCACATTGATATAGGGGCTAGGCCTACTGTAAATTGCAGACTGGACATCGACATGCCAAACTTAGTCAAAAAGCTAAATTGTATTCACTAGGCAATTGATAAGGCCTAAAAAGACTCTGTATAATTCTAATCAAATATTGAATAAAAACAAAACAACTTGTTTTAAATAGGCTCTGTCTAAATACAGTTACCGGTACCATAATTGCTCCCCGTGGGCATATAACACAGACAAGGCAATTAACACAGACAGCATTCACAGACTATGGAGGGTTTTACATACATTCAAACCAATTCTTTCGTTCCATGGCACTGTGTGCAAACGTTGGCTTAAATGTTTTTTCGCATAGCATTTACATATCTATACAAAATACTGGGCTCCTGTCAATTATATCGTTACCTATGTGCGAGGCAGATTCTCCAAAAAAACTACATTACATACATTTAAGTCATTTAGCAGACGCTCTTATCCAGAGCGACTTACAAATTGGTGAACAATCAACAGGGATTTCGTTTCAAAATGTCCTCCTCGAGCATGTGTTCTGTGATGGGTTCAGGTCCAACTGGGGGCAAGTTTAACACCTCAACCATCCACAGGCTCCCTCTCCAGCCCAGAGGCTGCTGACCCTTCACATGCCATGGTGGGCCAGCCCAGCAGATATCACTAATCATGGGCCTTCTCTGCTTTGTTTGTCCACACAGGCTTCCGTTTCTCTATGAAGGCCCGTATCCCCTCCTGTCCGTCTCTGAGAGCCAGGTTATCCACCATGACACGAGAGGCTATAGCGTAGGCCGCATCCCGACCCTGGGCCATCTGTCTGTGGAAGGTGGCCTTGCCAAACTACAGTTAATATGTCATTATAGGAGGACTGAATAGTTTGGAGGAGCGTGTCTTTGTCGGACGAGGGGAGCTCTTTGAAAAGGGAGATGGATGGCCTATTTGAACAAGCGAAATGCAGGTATGCGAATTGTGAATAATGAAAAAGGGGAAAAAAACTCAAATATTGAAAATAGAAAAATATGCACTTATGCCATGCTGCTAAACCAGTCTTGATTAAGGTGAGGGTAGGCTATGCTTGGATTTTGATCAAATTAAACAAAATGGGGGGAAACCATATATCTATATTCTTTCTAAATACAAGATACACCGGCACAAAAGGCACATCTCTCCTTCCATGGGCACTGAGCGTCACAGCAGTATAGGCTGCGCTTCTGCTCTCAAAATCCATGCCATTATCAACTGCGTTACCTTTAAGACCTTTTGTTGGGTCTGAAAACCTCCCTTAACTTCTTGGCGCACCCATCCCGTTAGCGGGATCATTTTCATCAACATCCGCTGAATTGCAGATGCCCAAAAATATTTAATTTTCATGAAATCACAAGTGCAATATCACAAAACACAGCTTAGCTTGTTGTTAATCCACCTGGCATGTCAGATTTTTCGGCGAAAGCTATCCAAGCGTTTATGTAAGGACATCTCTCTCAACAGACATTACAAACAGCTAGCAGCAAAGTAGATTGGTCACGAAAGTCAGAAAAGCAATAAAATGAATCGCTTACCTTTGATGAATCGCTTACCTTTGATGATCTTCGGGTGTTTGCACTCACGAGACTCCCAGTTACACAATAAATGTTCCTTTTGTTCAATAAAGATTATTTTAAAATCCAAAAACCTCCATTTGGTTGGCGCGTTATGTTCAGAAATCCACAGGCTCGAGCGGTCACGACGAGGCAGATGAAAATTCCAAATAGTATCTGTAAAGTTCGTAGAAATATGTCAAACGTTTTTTATAATCAATCCTCAGGTGGTTTTTACAATAAATAATCGATAATATTTCAACCGGACCGTAGCTTTTTCAATAGGAGTGAGAGAGAAAATGTCTGCTCCAAGCTGCTCGCGCTTGCAAAGCTCTGCTGGCACCCAGTCATCCAATGATGCGATGTAATCTTTCTCGCTCATTTTTCAGAATAAAAGCCTGAAACTATGTCTAAAGACTGTTCACACCATGTGGAAGCCACAGGAAAAGGAATCTGGTTGATATCCCTTTAAATGGAGGGAAGGCATGCAATGGAACAGAGAGGTTTCAGGAAAAACAGCACTTCCAGGTGGATTTTCCTCAGGTTTTCGCCTGCATTATCAGTTCGGTTATACTCACAGACAATATTTTGACAGGTTTGGAAAATTTAGAGTGTTTACTGTCCTAATCTGATTATATGCATATTCTAGATTCTGGGCCGGAGAAATAGGCATTTTCATTTGGGTACGTTTTTCTTCCAAACATCAAAATACTGCCCCATACACTCAAGAGGTTAAATGCTGCATGAATTGTAACTTTTAGCTTGTCTTTAAGGACACACCTCATAATATTGCAGCACAAGCGAGTGGATGTTAGACAGGTAAATTGCCGAACTTGCCATTAGGGCTGGAAAATGCTACTGTGCTAGTTTTTACATTACAAAATTGCAAACTAATGTGTGTTTGACATTTGCGCCACCTTAGCGCCAGCCGAAAATAAAACTTGAAATATACCATGCAAAAATGACAGAAGGGAAATCCCGTCAGCATCAGGACAACCACAGGGTTTTGGTACTCCCCATCCACTTTCAGACACTCCCCTCGGATGGTGAAGTGGCAGTCCTGGGGGCACAGAAAAGGCCTTGGTATGATCAGCATTGGTGTCTTACTGTAGCAGAGGCTTTAAACAGTATTTCTACAGCTGCTTGTCTTACCTGGAGTGGTTTGTCAGGCCTTCGGAAGAAGTCACAGTAGATGTATCCCTGAGGACCTTCTGCCTCAGGGACAACAGCCTGTGAACCAACGGACATGCAGCACTGCTTGAAATAAAATCCATCTCCAGCTAGGTAAACAGCACAGTAACGAGATTTTAAAATGACAAAAAGCCAAGCAGCAACTAATACATTTTCTGCTGATTCACTCAAAGGGGCCCTCAGACATTGGTGTTGAGTGTCATACAGACAGACAGAGACTGTTCTCTCACCATCTTGCGGAGGTCTTCGCTCCACACCTCCCATGCCATGGGCTGTTCATTCTGGAAGGAGACCCCCAGCAACTGACTAAACAGCATGTTGAGGCCCTCCATGCAGGCCACCAGGGAGAAGTAAGGACTGTACAGGCAGGGATCTATCTTATACCTGCACACACACATACACTCATAACATAGCCTTATCACAGACTGTTTTCTGAATCACATTAAGCAATACACAAGCCCACTCTAGAGGCATTTCAGAAGAAAATAAATTCTCAGGTACTCCTGTCAATCCTTCAATTGTTTATTTAGGATATTCCCTACCATTCCTTGTCCTTATATTCTGTCCACTGAGAATATACACATAGGTTTATTACAGTACTATATAGACCTTTGTATAGGTTTCTTACCTATCTGCCAGCTCAGCACCGCTGAAGTAGGGGTCGTCCCATGGCATGAGTTCCTGAGATAAAAAACAATTGAAAGGATTGTCTTAATCTCCTAAACATGAACGTCAGAACAGAGCTGATTAAATACATTTATAAGATGACTCACGATACTTCTTGAGTTAATTTTCATCTTCATATCCCTCATCAGGTTAAAATCTTTGGCAGTTCTGAAATGCAAAATAGGGACATTATTGTGTGAGCATGTGCCACATGTACAACACATTTATTTGTTGTACAGAGTTGTCATGCCAGTGTCTGGGTCTCTGACTCCGGAGAGTTTGTCTATCCGCAATTCAAGGAATTTCAAGACAGTCTCTGCTAATGGCCAGAGTGCTTTACCTGGGGTCTTGGCCATGGTTCCCTTTCTTTCTCTGGACAGTTATTTCTAACTCCTTCATGACAGTCTCTGCCAAACAAAACATACACAACACACTGGTCAACACAGTACACACATTTCTGTTTGTAGAATCAAAGTCAATTAAATAGTTTATACAAGCAGCGGAGCACTAAGAAATTAGGCTAATGACCAGAGTGCTTTACCTGGGGTCTTGGCCATGGTTCCCTTTAAAGCCCTGTGTGCAAAAGATTCATAGCCCACTAAGTTGGCTAGGTTATTCCTACAAGGCAGCAGTTCATCCACACAAAGCAGCAGACTTGAATTCGGGAAGAGGAAGATTTTATAAGTAGCCTCCCGCACCTCAGAGAAAAGGACAAGTATATAATAACTATAGGCTACTGCACAGCAAACCATCATGCCCAATACCATTTACTACTTTGGGATGGTAGATGGAAGACCACTAATTATGTACAGAGATAAACCTGTGGGTTGCACCTGCAAACACAAAAACACACCAGTTCATCAGGAAAGTCTGCATTGAGGCCTACCTGGATGGAGCTGCCGTCTATGGAGAAGCAGTGTCGGATGTGTTCTGGTAGGGCCATCATCTTGTGGACAGATTCCACAAACATGCTGATGTGGCTGCAGTCGGAGTCCTGCCACTTTAAAGTTTTTGTTGGCACCAGAGTGGCCAACATTCAAGAGCTAACAGATCTCTGTGCATGGTGTTATGTGGATTCAGCGAGGAATCCCGTATATGATATCATGAGAGGCAAGACTCTGAAATACCTTGCAGAGTCTTGCCCAACAGATGGAGCTAAGAACCACCATTCCTCCTTCAAAGTCCAGATGGGTGGTCAGCTAAGCCAAACGTTCATCCTGCGGAGGACGCATCAGAACTCGGGAAGCCCACCTACAGTGATGTCAATGCAGTTGCTGGTTCCCAAGACCCAGATGTGAGCCAGTGTACTACCTGGAAGGAGTTTCTAGAAGTTACTATGGAAGTGCTACATGGGGTGGCAGGTCAGGGTGGTGACCCTTCCACAGAAGACTACCAAGAAGCTGAGACAGACATCTTCAAAAGAGCCCAGGGAGAGAGTTTCTCAGATGAGCTGCATCTCCTGAAAGCTGGTAAGCCTTCCCTAACGGAAATATGCAAATAAATGCTAGAATGGCCAATAGGATCTCACTAGCTCGTGCTTGGCTCTGCCCACCTCATTAGTTGTTCTGCCCACTATGACTAACTTGCTCCCATTGGAAATGACAGGCTCTGGTCTATCTTGGGTTAAAAAATATTTAGTATACTGTCCCCCAGTGCCTTTGTTATTAGCCCTGAAACTATAGATATGTGTGCAGTATAGTTTATGTGGGTATTTGATTGTGTAGATGCATTCAAGTTCATGCAGTTGTGTGAGGATGATGGTGCTGCATTGTAGTGCTGTGTGGCTGCATCCCTCTGATCTTTCATTATTGATGTCACAGCCATGTTAGGTGGTATTGTCCTGTGCAGCACATAACCTATGGTAGCCATATTGTTTATAGCCAGTGCGTAATTTGACCCGGATTCCCCTGGAACAGGACATGGCACCTTTCGATTTTAGACTGTTTCGATGCAGAACCTATTTGGCTGGATCTGGTACCTCTCATGACAAAATTATTCACTTTTTGCAATGCTAAAAAAAAATTTGATTTGGGTTGTGATGGCCCGGGTTTATGGTTTGCGCAACATAGGTTACAATGTTTGAGACTAACATGTGGCTGTGTGAGAAGTGCTCCTGTATCTCAAAAAGAACTAGTGAGATTCACTTTCTATAATCTCTCTCTGCTCTGATATACATGAGCCTGCAACTCTCATTCTTCTGGTGTTGCTCTTCATCCTTTGTTTCCCTATAGACAGGGCTCTAACTCCTCTGGCACCACAATGAAATAGGGTGCAGGCCAGGCAGCAGGCTGTTAGCCAGCCTGCCAGCATAGTGGAGTCTGCCACTAGCACAGTCAGTGTAGTCAGCTCAGCTATCACCATTGAGACCGTGTCTGTGCCTCGACCTATGTTGGGCAAAACTAAACATGGCGGTGTTCGCCTTAGCAATCTCACTAGGATAAAGACCTCCATTCCTGTCATTATTGAAAGAGATCATGATACCTCACATCTTAAAATAGGGCTACTTAATGTTAGATCCCTTACTTCAAAGGCAATTATAGTCAATGAACTAATCACTGATCATAATCTTGATGTGATTGGCCTGACTGAAACATGGCTTAAGCATGATGAATTTGTGTTAAATGAGGCCTCACCTCCTGGCTACACTAGTGACCATATCCCCCGTGCATCCCGCAAAGGCGGAGGTGTTGCTAACATTTACGATAGCAAATTTCAATTTACAAAAAAAAAATATGGCGTCTTCTAGTCCTGAAATCTATGCAGCCTACTCAATCACTTTTTATAGCTACGGTTTACAGGCCTCCTGGGCCATATACAGCGTTCCCCATTGAGTTCCCTGAATTCCTGTCGGACCTTGTAGTCATAGCAGATAATATTCTAATATTTGGTGACTTTAATATTCACATGGAAAAGTCCACAGACCCACTCCAAAAGGCTTTCGGAGCCATCATCGACTCAGTGGGTTTTGTCCAACATGTCTCTGGACCCACTCACTGTCACAGTCATACTCTGGACCAAGTTTTGTCCCATGGAATAAATGTTGTGGATCTTAATGTTTTTCCTGATAATCCTGGACTATCGGACCACCATTTTATTACGTTTTCAATTGCAACAAATAATCTGCTCAGACCCCAACCAAGGAACATCAAAAGTCGTGCTATAAATTCACAGACAACACAAAGATTCCTTGATGTCCTTCCAGATTCCCTCTGTCTACCCATGGACGCCAGAGGACAAAAATCAGTTAACCACCTAACTGAGAAACTCAATTGAACCTTGCACAATACCCTAGATGCAGTTGCACCCCTAAAAACTAAAAACATTTTTCATAAGAAACTCGCTCCCTTGGTACACAGAAAATACCCGAGCTCTGAAGCAAGCTTCCAGAAAATTGGAACGGAAATGGTGCCACACCAAACTGGAAGTCTTCCGACTAGCTTGGAAAGACAGTACCGTGCAGTACCGAAGAGCCCTTACTGCTGCTCGATCATCCAATTTTTCTAACTTAATTGAGGAAAATAAGAACAATCCAAAATTCCTTTTTGATACTGTCGCAAAGCTAACTAAAAAGCAGCATTCCCCAAGAGAGGATGGCTTTCACTTTAGCAGTGATAAATTCATCAACTTCTTTGAGGAAAAGATCATGATTATTAGAAAGCAAATTACGGACTCCTCTTTAAATCTGCGTATTCCTTCAAAGATCAGTTGTCCTGATTCTGCACAACTCTGCCAGGACCTAGGATCAAGAGAGACGCTCAAGTGTTTTAGTACTATATCTCTTAACACAATGATGAAAATAATCATGGCCTCTAAACCTTCAAGCTGCATACTGGACCCTATTCCAACTAAACTACTGAAATAGCTGCTTCCTGTGCTTGGCCCTCCTATGTTGAACATAATAAACGGCTCTCTATCCACCGGATGTGTACCAAACTCACTACAAGTTGCAGTAATAAAGCCTCTCTTGAAAAAGCCAAACCTTGACTCAGAAAATATAAACAACTATCGACCTATATCGAATCTTCCATTCCTCTCAAATTTTTTTGAAAAGGCTGTTGTGCAGCAACTCACTGCCTTCCTGAAGACAAAACATGTATACGAAATGCTTCAGTCTGGTTTTAGACCCCATCATAGCACTGAGACTGCACTTGTGAAGGTGGTAAAATTACCTTTTAATGGCATCAGACCGAGGCTCTGCATCTGTCCTCGTGCTCCTAGACCTTGGTGCTGCTTTTGATACCATCGATCACCACATTCTTTTGGAGAGATTGGAAACCCAAATTGGTCTACACGGACAAGTTCTGGCCTGGTTTAGATCTTATCTGTCGGAAAGATATCAGTTTGTCTCTGTGAATGGTTTGTCCTCTGACGAATCAACTGTAAATTTCGGTGTTCCTCAAGGTTCCGTTTTAGGACCACTATTGTTTTCACTATATATTTTACCTCTTGGGGATGTCATTCGAAAACATAATGTTAACTTTCACTGCTATGCGGATGACACACAGCTGTACATTTCAATGACACATGGTGAAGCCCCAAAATTGCCCTCGCTATAAGCATGTGTTTCAGACATAAGAAAGTGGATGGCTGCAAACTTTCTACTTTTAAACTCAGACAAAACAGAGATGCTTGTTCTAGGTCCCAAGAAACAAAGAGATCTTCTGTTGAATCTGACACTTAATCTTAATGGTTGTACAGTCGTCTCAAATAAAACTGTGAAGGACCTCGGCGTTACTCTGGACCCTGATCTCTCTTTTGAAGAACATATCAAGACCATTTCGAGGACAGCTTTTTTACATCTACGAAACATTGGATAAAGCACTAAATAAACTTCAGTTAGTGATAAATACGGCTGCTAGAATCCTGACTAGAACCAAAAAATGTGATCATATTACTCCAGTGCTAGCCTCCCTACACTGGCTTCCTGTCAAAGCAAGGGCTGATTTCAAGGTTTTACGGCTAACCTACAAAGCATTACATGGGCTTGCTCCTACCTATCTCTCTGATTTGGTCCTGCCGTACATACCTACACGTACGCTACGGTCACAAGATGCAGGCCTCCTAATTGTCCCTAGAATTTCTAAACAAACAGCTGGAGGCAGGGCTTTCTCCTATAGAGCTCAATTTTTATGGAACAGTCTGCCTACCCATGTCAGAGACGCAAACTCGGTCTCAAACCTTAAGTCTTTACTGAAGACTCATCTCTTCAGTGGGTCATATGATTGAGTGTAGTCTGGCCCAGGAGTGGGAAGGTGAACGGAAAGGCGCTGTCTCTGCCTGGCCGGTTCCCCTCTTTCCACTGGGATTCTCTGCCTCTAACCCTGTTACAGGGGCTGAGTCACTGGCTTACTGGGGCTCTCTCATACCGTCCCTGGGAGGGGTGCGTCACCTGAGTGGGTGCGTCCTGTCAGGGTTGCCCCCCCCCCTTGGGTTGTGCCGTGGCGGAGATATTTGTGGGCTATACTCAGCTTTGTCTCAGGATGGTAAGTTGGTGGTTGAAGATATCCCTCTAGTGGTGTGGGGGCTGTGCTTTGGCAAAATGTGTGGGGTTATATCCTTCCTGTTTGGCCCTGTCCGGGTTGTCCTTGGATGGGGCCACAGTGTCTCCTGACCCCTCCTGTCTCAGCCTCCAGTATTTATGCTGCAGTAGTTTATGTGTCGGGTGGCTATGGTCAGTTTGTTATATCTGGAGTACTCCTGTCCTATCTGGTGTCCTGTGTGAATTTAAGTATGCTCTCTCTAATTCTCTCTTTCTTTCTCTCTCTCGGAGGACCTGAGCCCTAGGACTATGCCTCAGGACTACCTGACATGATGACTCCTTGCTGTCCCCAGTCCACCTGGCCGTGCTGCTGCTCCAGTTTCAACTGTTCTGCCTTATTATTGGACCATGCTGGTCATTTATGAACATTTGAACATCTTGACCATGTTCTGTTATAATCTCCACCCGGCACAGCCAGAAGAGGACTGGCCACCCCACATAGCCTAGTTCCTCTCTAGGTTTAGCCCTTTCTAGGGAGTTTTTCCTAGCCACCGTGCTTCTACACATGCATTGCTTGCTGTTTGGGGTTTTAGGCTGGGTTTCTGTACAGCACTTTGAGATATCAGCTGATGTACGAAGGGCCATGTAAAAAATATATATTTAATCATAGCCGTGCAAAGGGTTCTGGAATAGCTGTTAAATTAAAAAGTACATTTACCAAAGTTCTAGAATTACTGCTGTCTCTTCAGAAAGAAGTTAAATAATTCAGAATGGTCGACTACACCATGAGAATGCCTGTAATTTAGCCACAAAGGATCAATAACTTAAATGCATAGCTATGGTTGTAGCCCAATAACAAGGCATAGCCTAAAGTCAAGAACTCTTGTCAAATCTGTCAGTGAACAAACAGCATGTAGACAAAACAGGCCTTTGGCAATATTTCAAATACAATCATGGCAAAACACAGGTTGGAAAGCAAATGGCTCCTGCTGAAAAGAGAAGACTAAGAGAAGAATAATCTGTCTGTTGTAGACTATCAAAATCAACTTCCAAATATTGTTTTACAAAGTAAAACGAGATAGAGGCTTTTGGCACGAGCACATCTGCCATTACCAGTGAGTGAGCTGCACATCAGTGGTTGAGTCAGTGAAAATGGAAAGCATTTTTATGGCTATATTTCCCTCCTCATATTGTAGCCTACAATATGTGTCTCAACCCACCTCGGCGTAGGCTATTGATGGGTTCAAGCCAAGGTCGTTTTATTGATCTGAGCTTCTCAGTTTGTCAGTGTCTGTCACGGTAGTCCTCCTCTTCATCTGAGGCTACCTAAGTATGATTCTCAATCAGAGACAACTAATGACACCTGCCTCTGATTGAGAACCATACTAGGCCGACCAGACACGCTGAGCAGGCACCATACGCCCTGGCTGGATGCCCACATGAATTTTAATAAAGAAAACACTGAACACTGAAACACTATACAAAAACAATAAATGAAATAACAACCGTGACGCTAATGAGAACTGTGCTGACACAAGCAATCAACATAGACAATCACCCACAAACAAACAGTGAAACCCAGGCTACCCAAGTATGATTCTCAATCAGAGACAACTAATGACACCTCTACCTCTGATTGAGAACCATACTAGGCCGAAACATAGAAATCCCCAAATCATAGAAAAACAAACATAGACTGCCCACCCCAACTCACGCCCTGACCATACTAAATAATGACAAAAACAACAGAAATAAAGGTCAGAACGTGACAGTGTCAAAGTAGCCTGTCATTTTGATAATTTGTGTGGTATAAAATAGCATTCTGCCAAAGTCTCCAGTTATTTAAAATGAAGTAGAATTGCATGAAATGCATTTATAAAATGGTCAATTTTATCCCAGGCCCCAGGCTACTAAAAATGTTCCCGAGGTGTGCAACTTCACTAAGTGCCTCTACTGTACTGCTCTATGCCATTACGCAAATGGGATGATATGCATGCAATGATTTACGATAATGATTTTTTTAGATTGTATTATTAGAAAAACTATATACAGTTGAAGTCGGAAGTTTACATACTCCTTAGCTAAATACATTTAAATTCAGTTTTTCACAATTCCTGACATTTAATCCTAGTAAAAAATCCCTTTTTAGGTCATTTAGGATCACCACTTATTTTAAGAATGTGAAATGTCAGAATAATAATAGAGAGAATGATTTATTTCAGCTTTTCTTTCATCACATTCCCAGTGGGTCAGAAGTGTATCACTCAATCAGTATTTGGTAGCATTGTCTTTAAATTGTTTAACTTGGCTCATCCAGAACGCCGCAGCCCGTCTGGTGTTCAACCTTCCCAAGTTCTCTCACGTCACCCCGCTCCTCCGTTCTCTCCACTGGCTTCCAGTTGAAGCTCGCATCCGCTACAAGACCATGGTGCTTGCCTACGGAGCTGTGAGGGGAACGGCACCTCAGTACCTCCAGGCTCTGATCAGGCCCTACACCCAAACAAGGGCACTGCGTTCATCCACCTCTGGCCTGCTCGCCTCCCTACCACTGAGGAAGTACAGCTCCCGCTCTGCCCAGTCAAAACTGTTCGCTGCCCTGGCCCCCCAATGGTGGAACAAACTCCCTCACGACGCCAGGACAGCGGAGTCAATCACCACCTTCCGGAGACACCTGAAACCCCACCTCTTTAAGGAATACCTAGGATAGGTTAAGTAATCCCTCTCACCCCACCCCCCCCTAAGTTTTAGATGCACTATTGTTAAGTGACTGTCCCACTGGATGTCATAAGGTGAATGCACCAATTTGTAAGTCGCTCTGGATAAGAGCGTCTGCTAAATGACTTAAATGTAATGTAAATGTAAATGTTTCAGGTAGCCTTCCACAAGTTTCCCACAATAAGTTGGGTGAATTTTGGCCCATTCCTCCTGACAGAGCTGTAACTGGTGTAACTGAGTCAGGTTTGTAGACCTCCTTGCTCACACATGCTTTTTCAGTTCTGCCAACAAATTGTCTATGGGATTGAGGTCAGGGCTTTGTGATGGCCACTCCAATACCTTGACTTTGTTGTCCTTAAGCCATTTTGCCACAACTTTGGAAGTATGCTCGGAGTTATTGTCCATTTGGAAGACCCATTTGCAACCAAGCTTTAACTTCCTGACTAATGTCTTGAGATTTTGCTTCAAAATATCCACGTAATTTTCCTCCTCATGATGCCATCTATTTTGTGAAGTGCACCAGTCCCTCCTGCAGCAAAGCACCCCCACAACATGATCAAATCAAATCAAATTTATTTATATAGCCCTTCGTACATCAGCTGATATCTCAAAGTGCTGTACAGAAACCCAGCCTAAAACCCCAAACAGCAAACAATGCAGGTGTAAAAGCACGGTGGCTAGGAAAAACTCCCTAGAAAGGCCAAAACCTAGGAATAAACCTAGAGAGGAACCAGGCTATGTGGGGTGGCCAGTCCTCTTCTGGCTGTGCCGGGTAGAGATTATAACAGAACATGACCAAGATGTTCAAATGTTCATAAATGACCAGCATGGTCGAATAATAATAAGGCAGAAAAGTTGAAACTGGAGCAGCAGCATAGTCAGGTGGACTGGGGACAGCAAGGAGCCATCATGTCAGGTAGTCCTGGGGCACAGTCCTAGGGCTCAGGTCCTCCGAGAGAGAGAAAGAAAGAGAGAATTAGAGAAAGCATATGTGGGGTGGCCAGTCCTCTTCTGGCTGTGCCGGGTGGAGATTATAACAGAACGTGGCCAAGATGTTCAAATGTTCATAAATGACCAGCATGGTTGAATAATAGTAAGGCAGAACAGTTGAAACTGGAGCAGCAGCATGGCCAGGTGGACTGGGGACAGCAAGGGGTCATCATGTCAGGTAGTCCTGGGACATGGTCCTAGGGCCCAGGCCAGTTGAAACTGGAGCAGCAGCATGGCCAGGTGGACTGGGGACAGCAAGGAGTCATCATGTCAGGTAGTCCTGGGGCATGGTCCTAGGGCTCAGGTCCTCCGAGAGAGAGAAAGAAAGAGAGAAGGAGAGAATTAGAGAACGCACACTTAGATTCACACAGGACACCGAATAGGACAGGAGAAGTACTCCAGATATAACAAACTGACCCTTGCCCCCCGACACATAAACTACTGCAGCATAAATACTGGAGGCTGAGACAGGAGGGGTCAGGAGACACTGTGGCCCCATCCGAGGACACCGCCGGACAGGGCCAAACAGGAAGGATATAACCCCACCCACTTTGCCAAAGCACAGCCCCCACACCACTAGAGGGATATCTTCAACCACCAACTTACCATCCTGAGACAAGGCCGAGTATAGCCCACAAAGATCTCCGCCACGGCACAACCCAAGGGGGGTCGCCAACCCAGACAGGCTGACCACAACAGTGAATCAACCCACCCAGGTGACGCACCCCCCCCCCCCAGGGACGGCATGAGAGAGCCCCAGCAAGCCAGTGACTCAGCCCCCGTAACAGGGTTAGAGGCAGAGAATCCCAGTGGAAAGAGGGGAACCGGCCAGGCAGAGACAGCAAGGACGGTTCGTTGCTCCAGAGCCTTTCCATTCACCTTCCCACTCCTGGGCCAGACTACACTCAATCATATGACCCACTGAAGAGATGAGTCTTCAGTAAAGACTTAAAGGTTGAGACCGAGTTTGCGTCTCTGACATGGGTAGGCAGACCGTTCCATAAAAATGGAGCTCTATAGGAGAAAGCCCTGCCTCCAGCTGTTTGCTTAGAAATTCTAGGGACAATTAGGAGGCCTGCGTCTTGTGACCGTAGCGTACGTGTAGGTATGTACGGCAGGACCAAATCAGAGAGTTAGGTAGGAGCAAGCCCATGTAATGCTTTGTAGGTTAGCAGTAAAACCTTGAAATCAGCCCTTGCTTTGACAGGAAGCCAGTGTAGAGAGGCTAGCACTGGAGTAATATGATCAAATTTTTTGGTTCTAGTCAGGATTCTAGCAGCCGTATTTAGCACTAACTGAAGTTTATTTAGTGCTTTATCCGGGTAGCCGGAAAATAGAGCATTGCAGTAGTCTAACCTAGAAGTGACAAAAGCATGGATTAATTTTTCTGCATCATTTTTGGACAGAAAGTTTCTGATTTTTGCAATGTTACGTAGATGGAAAAAAGCTGTCCTCGAAATGGTCTTGATATGTTCTTCAAAAGAGAGATCAGGGTCCAGAGTAACGCCGAGGTCCTTCACAGTTTTATTTGAGATGACTGTACAACCATTAAGATTAATTGTCAGATTCAACAGAAGATCTCTTTGTTTCTTGGGACCTAGAACAAGAATCTCTGTTTTGTCCGAGTTTAATAGTAGAAAGTTTACAGCCATCCACTTCCTTATGTCTGAAACACATGCTTCTAGCGAGGGCAATTTTGGGGCTTCACCATGTTTCATTGACATGTACAGCTGTGTGTCATCCGCATAGCAGTGAAAGTTTACATTATGTTTTCGAATAACATCCCCAAGAGGTAAAATATATAGTGAAAACAATAGTGGTCCTAAAACAGAACCTTGAGGAACACCGAAATTTACAGTTGATTTGTCAGAGGACAAACCATTCACGGAGAGAAACTGATATCTTTCCGACAGATAAGATCTAAACCAGGCCAGAACATGTCCGTGTAGACCAATTTGGGTTTCCAATCTCTCCAAAAGAATGTGGTGATCGATGGTATCAAAAGCAGCACTAAGGTCTAGGAGCACGAGGACAGATGCAGAGCCTCGGTCCGATGCCATTAACATGTCATTTACCACCTTCACAAGTGCCGTCTCAGTGCTATGATGGGGTCTAAAACCAGACTGAAGCATTTCGTATACATTGTTTGTCTTCAGGAAGGCAGTGAGTTGCTGCGCAACAGCCTTCTCTAAAATTTTTGAGAGGAATGGAAGATTCGATATAGGCCGTTTTTTATATTTTCTGGGTCAAGGTTTGGCTTTTTCAAGAGAGACTTTATTACTGCCACTTTCAGTGAGTTTGGTACACATCCAGTGGATAGAGAGCCGTTTATTATGTTCAACATAGGAGGGCCAAGCACAGGAAGCAGCTCTTTCAGTAGTTTAGTTGGAATAGGGTCCAGTATACAGCTTGAAGGTTTAGAGGCCATGATTATTTTCATCATTGTGTCAAGAGATATAGTACTAAAACACTTGAGCGTCTCTCTTGATCCTAGGTCCTGGCAGAGTTGTGCAGACTCAGGACAACTGAGGTTTGGAGGAATACGCAGGTTTAAAGAGGAGTCCGTAATTTGCTTTCTAATAATCATAATCTTTTCCTCAAAGAAGTTCATGAATTTATCACTGCTAAAGTGAAAGTCATCCTCTCTTGGGGAATGCTGATTTTTAGTTAGCTTTGCCACATTATCAAAAAGGAATTTCATATTGTTCTTATTTTCCTCAATTAAGTTAGAAAAATAGGATGATCGAGCAGCAGTAAGGGCTCTTCGGTACTGCACGGTACCGTCCTTCCAAGCTAGTCGGAAGACTTCCAGTTTGGTGTGGCGCCATTTCCGTTCCAATTTTCTGGAAGCTTGCTTCAGAGCTCGGGTATTTTCTGTGTACCAGGGAGCTAGTTTCTTATGAGACATTCTTTTAGTTTTTAGGGGTGCAACTGCATCTAGGGTATTGTGCAAGGTTAAATTGAGATCCTCAGTTAGGTGGTTAACGGATTTTTGTCCTCTGGCGTCCTTGGGTAGGCAGAGGGAGTCTGGAAGGGCATCAAGGAATCTTTGTGTTGTCTGTGAATTTATAGCACGACTTTTGATGTTCCTTGGTTGGGGTCTGAGCAGATTATTTGTTGCAATTGCAAACATAATAAAATGGTGGTCCGATAGTCCAGGATTATGAGGAAAAACATTAAGATCCACAACATTTATTCCATGGGACAAAACTAGGTCCAGCGCATGACTGTGACAGTGAGTGGGTCCAGAGACATGTTGGACAAAACCCACTGAGTCGATGATGGCTCCGAAAGCCTTTTGGAGTGGGTCTGTGGACTTTTCCATGTGAATATTAAAGTCACCAAAGATTAGAATATTATCTTCAATGACTACAAGGTCCGATAGGAATTCAGGGAACTCAGTGAGAAACGCTGTATATGGCCCAGGAGGCCTGTAAACAGTAGCTATAAAAAGTGATTGAGTAGGCTGCATAGATTTCATGACTAGAAGCTCAAAAGACGAAAACGTCTTTTTTTTTTTGTAAATTGAAATTTGCTATTGTAAATGTTAGCAACACCTCCGCCTTTGCGGGATGCACGGGAGATATGGTCACTAGTGTAGCCAGGAGGTGAGGCCTCATTTAACACAATAAATTCATCATGCTTAAGCCATGTTTCAGTCAGGCCAATCACATCAAGATTATGATCAGTGATTAGTTCATTGACTATAATTGCCTTTGAAGTAAGGGATCTAACATTAAGTAGCCCTATTTTGAGATGTGAGGTATCATGATCTCTTTCAGTAATGACAGGAATGGAGGTGGTCTTTATCCTAGTGAGATTGCTAAGGCGAACACCGCCATGTTTAGTTTTGCCCAACCTAGGTCGAGGCACAGACACGGTCTCAATGGTGATAGCTGAGCTGACTACACTGACTATGCTAGTGGCAGACTCCACTATGCTGGCAGGCTGGCTAATAGCCTGCTGCCTGGCCTGCACCCTATTTCATTGTGGAGCTAGAGGAGTTAGAGCCCTGTCTATGTTGGTAGATAAGATGAGAGCACCCCTCCAGCTAGGATGGAGTCTGTCAGTCCTCAGCAGTTCAGGCTTGGTCCTGTTTGTGGGTGAGTCCCAGAAAGAGGGCCAATTATCTACAAATTCTATCTTTTGGGAGGATGCTGCCAACCCCGTGTTTCATGGTTGGGATGGTGTTCTTCAGCTTGCAAGCCTCAACCTTTTCCCTCCAAACATAATGATGGTCATTATTGCCAAACCGTTCCATTTTTGTTTCATCAGACCAGAGGATATTTCTCCAAAAAGTATGATTTTTGTCCCCATGTGCAGTTGCAAACCGTAGTCTGGATTTCTTTATGGCGTTTTTGGAGCAGTGGGTTCTTCCTTGCTGAGCGACCTTCAGATTATGTCGCTATAGGACTTGTTTTACTATGGACATAGATACTTTTGTACATGTTTCCTCCAGCATCTTCACAAGGTCCTTTGCTGTTGTTCTGCGATTTAAGTGCACTTTTCGCAACACAAAGTATGTTCATGTCTAGGAGACAGAACGCGTCTCCTTTCTGAGCGGTATGACGGCTGTGTGGTCCCATGGTGTTTATACTTGCGTACTATTGTTTGTACAGATGAACATGGTACCGTCAGGCGTTTGGAAATTGTTCCCAAGGATGAACCAGACTTGTGGAGGTCTACCATTATTTTTCTGAGGTCTTGGCTGATATTTTTTGATTTTCCCATGATGTCAAGCAAAGAGGCACTGAGTTTGAAGATAGGCCTTGAAATACATCCACAGGTACACCTCCAATTGACTCAAATTATGTCAATTAGCCTATTAGAAGCTTCTAAAGCCATGACATAATTTTCTGGAATTTTCCAAGCTGTTTAAAGGCATGGTTATGGTCTTTAAACAAATAGACACCTGTACCTTGTCAGATATAGAGTTGAAACGTATTCAATCAATATTACACTTTGATAAATCACAGATGACTGAAATATAACAAAATCGTTTGACATAGAAACACTGGCTTTTTGGCTGTTTAAAATAAATAAAAAATAAAGTTGTTTATTTATGAAAAATATGAATAGCATTCCAGAAAAGGGTTTTAAGCACTCTTAATAGCCTATGTATTAAGGTTGTATTAAGATTATACCTGCCATTTACTGTTGTATTTATTTTCTCATTTTACTTTCTGAACCACACGCATGCACTTAAAATGCATTAGCCCATACACTGTGCTGTGCTGGTCCTGCTCTATGTGAATCAGCATCATTAAACCACCTCAACTGGAATCGTACATGTCTGTCATCTGTGCCGTTACAAGCACCTGGGAAAGAACACATTAAGTGCTAATAAAACCCTAAGAATATACAGTCCAACAGGTCCTCCACTTCACCTGTAGATCTGATATAATTGGATGGTAAGACTTGCATCCAGCCAACCAGAAAAAGCATTTCAAGCATTCTTGAAAGTAAGGACAATCCTTGTCCTGCAAAGAAACATTATACAAATAATGTCAAAAAGTAAACAGTTAATTGATTTTCTTTTGCAAGCAGTAGGCATTTAGAATGAAATGTAGAGTGGAGTTGTATAGGTACGGAATGACATCACCTGCCCTGCATTCCTTCAAAATTATTTGCCGATCATTTATTTGTAAAACACAGTTTCATAATTTGTCACAATAAACAAAGTTTGACAAAAGAAAAATCCACCCCTGTTGAACAGATACAATTTTTGTTGGGGGCGGGATGGCAATCTACTGCAGAGATAGCCTGCAGCGTTCTGTCTTACTATCCAGGTGTGTACCAAAACAATTCAAGTCTCTCACCGTCGACACTTCCTATAGACCACCCTCTGCCCCCAGTTGTGCCCTGGACACCAAATGTGAATTGATTGCCACCTATCTATCTTCAGAGCTCGTGCTGCTAGGTGACCTAAATTGTGACATGCTTAACAATCCGGCCATCCGACAATCTAAGCCTGATGCCTTCAATCTCACACAAATGATCAATGGACCCACCAGGTACAACCCCAAATCCATAAACACGGGCACCCTCATAGATATCATCCTAACCAACTTGCCTTCCAAATACACCTCTGCTGTCTTCAACCAAGATCTCAGTGATCACTGCCTCATTGCCTGCATCCGTAATGGGTCTTCGGTCAAACGACCACCCCTCATCACTGTCAAACGCTCCCTAAAACACTTCAGCGAGCAGGCCTTTCTAATCGACCTGGCCCGGGTATCCTGGAAGGATATTGACCTCATCCCGTCAGTAGAGGATGCCTGGTTATTCTTTAAAAGTGCCTTCCTCACCATCTTAAATAAGCCACCCCCGTTCAAAACATGTAGAACCAGGAACAGATATAGCCCTTGGTTCTCTCCAGACCTGACTGCCCTTGAACAGCACAAAAACATCCTGTGGCGTTCTGCATTAGCATCGAATAGCCCCCGTGATATGCAACTTTTCAGGGAAGTCAGGAACAAATATAAACATATGGCTAGCTTTCTCAATCAGAAATTTGCATCCTGCAGCACAAACTCAAAAAAGTTCCGGGACACTGTAAAGTCCATGGAGAATAAGAACACCCACTCCCATCTGCCAACTGCACTGAGGCTAGGAAACACTGTCACCACCGATAAACCCACTATAATTGAGAATTTCAATAAGCATTTTTCTACGGCTGGCCATGCTTTCCACCAGGCAACCCCTAGCCCGATCAACAGCTTTCCACCCCCCACGGCAACTCACCCAATCCTTCCCCATTACTCCTTCACCCAAATCCAGATAGCTGATGTTCTGAAAGAGCTGCAAAATCTGGACCCCTACAAATCAGCCGGGCTAGACAATCTGGACCCTCTCTTTCTAAAATGATCTGCCGAAATTGTTGCAACCCCTATCACCAGACTGTTCAACCTCTCTTTTGTATCGTATGAGATTCCCATAGATTGGAAAGCTGCCGCGGTCATCCCCCTCTTCAAAGGGGGAGACACTCTAGACCCAAACTGCTACAGACCTATATATATCCTACCCTGCCGTTCTAAGATCTTTGAAAGTCAAGTTAACAAACAGATTACCGACCATTTTGAATCCCACCGTACTTTCTCCGCTATGCAATCTGGTTTCAGAGCTGGTCATGGGTGCACCTCAGCCCCATTCAAGGTCCTAAACGATATCATAAACGCCATTGATAAGAAACATTACTGTGCAGCTGTATTCATCGTCCTGGCTAAGGCTTTCGACTCTGTAAATCACAACATTCTTATCGGAAGACTGAACAGCCTTGGTTTCTCAAATGATTGCCTCGTCTGGTTCACCAACTACTTCTCTGATAGAGTTCAGTGTCTCAAATCGGAGGGCCTGTTGTCTGGATCTCTATGGGGGTGCCACAGGGTTCAGTTCTCGGGCCGACTCTCTTCTCTGTGTACATCAATGATATCGCTCTTGCTGCTGGTGGTTATTTGATCCACCTCCACAGTTCCTCTGTGAAGATGGAAGAACATTCTAGAAGGACAACCATCTCTGCAGCACTCCACCAATCAGGCCTTCATGGTAGATTGACCAGACTGAAGCCACTCATCAGTAAAAGGCACATGACAGCCCGCTTGGAGATTGCCAAAAGTCACCTAAAGGACTCAGACCATGTGATCAAGATTATCTGGTCTGATGAAACCAATATTGAACTCTTTGGCCTGAATGACAAGCGTCACGTCTGGAGGAAACCTGGCACCATCCCTACGGTGAAGCATGGTGGTGGAAGCATCATGCTGTGGGGATGTTTTCAGCTACAAGGACTGGGAGACTAGAAAGGATCGAGAGAAAGATGAACGGAGCAAAGTACAGAGAGTGATCCTTGATGAAAACCTGCTACAGAGTGGACTGGGATGAAGGTTCACCTTCCAACAGGACAACGACACTAAACACACAGCCAAGACAACGCAGGAGTGGCTTCGGGACAAGTCTCTGAATGTCCTTGAGTGGCCCAGCCAGAGCCCGGGCTTGAACCTGATCTAACATCTTTGGATGGTAGCTGTGCAGCGACACTCCCCATCATACCTGACAGAGCTTGAGAGGATCTACAAAGAAGAATGGGAGAAACTCCTCAAATACATGTGTGCCAAGCTTGTAGTGTCATACCCAAGAGACTTGAGGCTGTTATTGCTGCCATAGGTGCTTCAACGAAGTACTGAATAAAGGATCTGAATACTTGATATTTCAGTTTTAGATTTTTAATGCATTTGCAAAATGTTCTAAAAACCTGTTTTTGCTTTGTCATTATGGGTGTAGATTGATGATGAACAAACAAAAAAAAACTTAATTAATCAATTTTAGAATAAGGCTGTAACATAACAATGTGAAAAAAGTCTAGTGGTCTGAATACTTTCCGAATGCACTGTATATATTTACGGATATCTGACACTTCATTAGATATAAGATACGCATGCCCTTAATTTCACATACAGAGCTCCGATATTTTCCATTATGGGACAGTTTCTACATGCATCCAATCCGGGCCTCAGAAATCTCTCTGCTACCTTGAGTCAAGGTACGCACCTGATGTGTGTACCCCGTCTACATATTTTTAGAATATTTGAAGTCCGGAAAGGGTATGTGTCAGCATATTGACATATCTAAGCCTTTACTCTTTATTCCAAAGTGGTAGGCCACGCAAACTCACAGAACGGGACTGCCGAGTGCTGAAGCGCGTAGCACTACTGTCCTCAGATGCAACACCCACTACCGAGTTCCAATCTGCCTCTGGAAGCAAGGTCAGCACAAGAACTGTTTGTCGGGAGCTCCCTGAAATGAGTTTCCATGGCCGAGCAGCAGCACACAAGCCTAAGATCTCCATGTGTAATGCCAAGCATCGGCTGGAGTGGTGTAAAGCTCGACCCCAATGGACTCTGGAGCAGTGGAAACTAATTCTCTGGAGTGATGAATCACTCTACACCATTTGTCAGTCTGACGGACTGCATAATACCAACTGTAAAGTTTGGTGGAGGAGGAATAATGGTCTGGGGCTGTTTTTTATGGTTCGGGCTAAGCCCCTTAGTTCCAGTAAAGGGAAATCTTAACGCTACAGTATAAAATGACATTTTAGACACTTCTGTGCTTCCAACATCGTGGCAACAGTTTTGGGAAGGTCCTTTCCCGTTTCACCATGACAATGCCCCCGTGCACAAAACGAGTTCCATGCAGAAATGGTTTGTCAAAATCGGTGTGGAAGAACTTGACTGACCTCAACCCCATCGAACACCTTTGTTATGAATTGGAATGCCGACTGTGAGTCAGGCATAATCGCCCAACATCAGCGCCCAACCTCACTAATGCTTTTGCGGCTGAATGGAAGCATGTTCCCACAGATATGATCCAACAAAAAAAGGAAAGCCTAGTGGAAAGCCTAGTGGAAAGCCTAACAAGAAGAGTTGAGGTTGTTATAGCAGCAAAGAGGGACCATGATTTTGGAATGAGATGTTCGACGAGCAGGAGTCCACATATCACATCTGTAATCATTCCCTGATCATTTATGTATTCGTATTTCTAAAAAAAGTCATAATTTCAATATATATCCTTAGATGGTATGTAATATTCATCCTTGTACAGTACCAGTGAAAAGTTTGGACACCTACTCATTCAATGAGTTTTCCTTATTTTTCCAATTTTCTACATTTTATGAAATAACACATATGGATTCATGTAGTAACCAAAAGAGTGTTAATTAAAGAAAAAATATATAATATATAAATAATATATAAATATATTTAATATTTTTTTTATTCAAAGTAGCCACCCTTTGCCTTGATGACAGCTCTTGGTATTCTCTCAACCAGCTTCACCTGGAATGCTTTTCCAAAAGTCTTGAAGGTGTTCCCACCTGAGCACTTGTTGGCTGCTTTTCCTTCACTCTGCGGTTTAACTCATCCCAATCCATCTCAATTGGGTTGAGGTCGGATGATTGTGGAGGCCAGGTCATCTGATGCAGCCCTCAATCACTCTCCTTCTTGGTCACATAGCCTTTACACTGCCTGGAGGTGTGTTGGGTCATTGTCCTGTTGAAAAACAAATTATAGTCCCACTAACCGCAAACCAGATGGGATGGTGTATTGCTGCAGAATGCTGTGGTAGCCATGCTGGTTAAGTGTGCCTTGAATTCTAAGTGAATCACAGATAGTGTCACCAGCAAAGCACCCCCACACCATCACACCTCCTCCTCCATGTGTCACGGTGGGAACCACACAAGCATAGATCATCCGTTCACCTACTCTGCGTCTCACAAAGACACGGAGGTTGATACTAAAAATGGAACATTTGGAATCATCAGACCAAAGGACAGATTTCCACCGGTCTAATGTCCTTTGATGGTGTTTCTTGGCCCAAACAAGTCTCTTCTTCTTATTGGTGTACTTTAGTAGTGGTTTCTTTGCAGCAATTCGACCATGATGGCCTGATTCACGCAGTCTCCAGAGTTGATGTTGAGATGTGTCTGTTACTTGAACTCTGTGAAATATTTTTGGGGGTTGTCACTAGTTACCACTTGCCTGGCTACCCAGACTCCTTGCTCCGGCCAAAAGCTACACCATGCCCAAGGACATTAGTTTCTTCTCTGCAATGAGTCTGGATCAAACACATTCGGGGCCATCTGATAGGTTCAGAAACCGATGGGTTGGGCCAGAGCCAGAAGACATGTGGGTAACACAGCGGTTTGAAAATTCATCATTGGCTTTTATACTCTAACTGGTGAGAGAAGATCCAATCGGTGATTACTTTGTTTTGTACAATGGCCCTCGTGGCAGTCTCTGACTAAGGTATGTAGCGAACGATAGAGAAGTGAAATAATTCAGTGAGTTAACACATCCACAAAGTCAGAATTATGGCTACACCCCACCTTAACATTTTTTCTTCTTAAAATCAGATTTTACAACTAACTCTAAACTTAACACGTTAAACTTTGAGTGGTTGCTTATAAAGGCATCTGCATACTTATGTTCGGTTTGCTCCTAGCAGATCTTGGCTATGCGAACGTCTGTGCTGGCATACTCCCTTAAAAGACCTTTACTTGGAAATATTGAAAAAAGCTTAAATATTACCGTTTGTCAAGAAGTCTGTAATTAAGTCTGTAATTAATTTGGACATTTTTGCTGATGTGGTCTTAGTTGTTCAATTTTACATCAAACTAAGATGTTTGGTGCAGTTTTTCTCAAGTAAAACATTTAGCATGAAAACTAGTCAGCTCTCATTGAATGAAGACAAACACTTAATTGAAGAATCCCATCCATAGTTCCCACTCTTACTAGTAGTACTGTTGACCAATCACTGACAAAAGGGTTACGAAGAGGTGACTTTAGCTACCAAAATTCGATTTTGAACAACTGAAGATCAAAACAAAAAACATCACAAAATGTTGTCATAATATATGCGCAAACTGTTTTGACTGGGAAGCATGTGACACGCTTCAATTTTCGTCCGGAAATAGAAAGTAACATATCATTCAAAAGCTACAGCACTTGTCTTTTTGGAAATCGAGGACAAATCATACTGCTGGAGATGTCATAAGAATGCCCCCGCCACAGCAAGGGTCATTTTAAGATGTAATTAGGGTAATTTTAAGATGTAAGGCTTGAAAATCCATTCAGTCATTTTGTGCCATGCCCTCATTTTTTGTCTTGCAGGAATGATATACATATGTGGAGAAAGCTGCAGTTGTAAGTTTGGTATGTCGTTGGTCTGTTGGTCCTTAAAATATATATTTTTTTATTTTGCCTTTATTTAACCTGTTAGGCAAGTTGAGAACAAGTTCTCATTTACAATTGCGACCTGGCCAAGATAAAGCAAAGCAGTTCGACACATACAACAACACAGAGTTAGACATGGAGTAAAACAAACATACAGTCAATAATAGAGTAGCAAAATAAGTCTATATACGATGTGAGCAAATGAGGTGAGATAAGGGAGGTAAAGGCCATGAAAAAGGCCATGAAAAAAAGGCCATGGTGGTGAAGTAAATAGAATATAGCAAATAAAACACTGGAATGGTAGATTTGCAGTGGAAGAATTTGCAAAGTAGAAATAAAAAAATAGGGTGCGAAGGAGCAAAAATAAATAAATAAATAAATACAGTAGGGGAAGAGGTAGTTGTTTGGGCTAAATTATAGGTGGGCTATGTACAGGTGCAGTAATCTGTGAGCTGCTCTGACAGCTGGTGCTTAAAGCTAGTGAGGGTGATAAGTGTTTCCCGTTTCAGAGATTTTTGTAGTTCGTTCCAGTCATTGGCAGCAGAGAACTGGAAGGAGAGGCGGCTAAAGGAATAATTGGTTTTGGGGGTGACCAGAGAGATATACCTGCTGGAGTGGGGGACTTAACCTAGCAGGGTCTTGTAGATTACCTGGAGCCAGTGGATTTGGCGACGAGTATGAAGCGAGGGCCAGCCAACGAGAGCGTACAGGTCGCAATGGTGGGTTGAATATGGGGCTTTGGTGACAAAATGGATAGCACTGTGATAGACTGCATCCAATTTATTGAGTAGGATATTGGAGGCTATTTTGTAAATGACATCGCCGAAGTCGAGGATCAGTAGGATGGTCAGTTTTAAGAGGGTATGTTTGGCAGCATGAGTGTGAAGGATGCTTTGTTGCGAAATCAGAAGCCGATTCTAGATTTAATTTTGGATAGGAGGTGTTTATCGTGAGTCTGGAAGGAGAATTTACAGTCTAACCAGACACCTAGGTATTTGTAGTTGTCCGCATATTCTAAGTCAGAACCGTCCAGAGTAGTGATGCTGGATGGGTGGGCAGGTGCAGACAGCGATCGGTGGAAGAGCAAGCATTTAGTTTTACTTGTATTTAAGAGCAGTTGGAGGCCACGGAAAGGAGAGTTATATGGCATTGAAGCTTGCCTGGAGGGTTGTTAACACAGTGTCCAAAGAAGGGCCAAAAGTATACAGAATGGTGTCGTCTGCGTAGAGGTGGAACAGAGACTCACCAGCAACAAGAGCGACATCATTGATGTATACCGAGAAGAGAGTCGGCACAATAATTGAACCCTGTGGCACCCCCATAGAGACTGCCAGAGGCCAGGACAACAGGCTTCGACACACTGAAATCTATCAGATAAGTAGTTGGTGAACCAGGCGAGGCAATCATTTGAGAAACCAAGGCTATCGAGTCTGTCGATGAGGATGTGGTGATTGACAGAGTCGAAAGCCTTGGCCAGGTCAATGAATACGGCTGCACAGTATTGTTTCTTATCGATGGCGGTTAAGATATTGTTTAGGACCTTGAGCGTGGCTGAGGTGCACCCATGACCAGCTTTGAAACCAGATTGCATAGCGGAGAACGTGCGGTGGGATTCGAAATGGTCAGTAATCTGTTTGTTGACTTGGCTTTCGAAGACCTTAGAAAGGCAGTGTAGGATAGATATAGGTCTGTAGCAGTTTGGGTCAAGAGTGTCCCCCCCCCTTTGAAGAGGGGGATGACCGCAGCTGCTTTCCAATCTTTGGGAATCTCAGACGAAAGAGAGGTTGAACAGTCTGGTAATAGGGGTTGCAACAATTTCGGCAGATCATTTTAAAAAGAGAGGGTCCAGATTGTCTAGCCCGGCTAATTTGTAAGGGTCCAGATTTTGCAGCTCTTTCAGAACATCAACTGACTGGATTTGGGAGAAGGAGAAATGGGGAAGGCTTGGGCGAGTTGCTGTGGGGGGTACAGTGCAGTTGACCGGGGTAGGGGTAGCCAGGTGGAAAGCATGGCCAGCCGTATGTCACGTTCTGACCTTTATTTCTGTTGTTTTTGTCATTATTTAGTATGGTCAGGGCGTGAGTTGGGGTGGGCAGTCTGTATTTGTTTTTCTATGATTTGGGGATGTCTATGTTTCGGCCTAGTATGGTTCTCAATCAGAGGCAGGTGTCATTAGTTGTCTCTGATTGAGAATCATACTTAGGTAGCCTGGGTTTCACTGTTTGTTTGTGGGTGATTATCTATGTTAGTTGCTTCTGTCAGCACAGTCCTTATGATAGCTTCACGGTCGTCATTTGTTTATTGTTTTTGTATTCAGTGTTCAGTACTTTCTTTAATTAAATATTTATCATGAACACATACCACGCCGCATTTTGGTCCTCCGATCCTTCTCGCCTCTCCTCTCCAGGAGGAAGATCGTGATACCGTAGAAAAATGCTTATTGAAATTCTCAATTATAGTGGATTCATCGGTGGTGACAGAGTTTCCTATCCTCAGTGCAGTGGGCAGCTGGGAGAAGGTGTTCTTATTCTCCATGGACTTTACAGTGTCCCAGAACTTTTTTGAGTTTGTGTTGCAGGAAGCTAATTTCTGCTTGAAAAAGCTAACTGCCTGTGTATATTGGTTTCTAACTTCCCTGAAAAGTTCACGGGGGCTGTTCGATGCTAATGCAGAATGCCATAGGATGTTTTTGTGTTGGTTAAGGGCAGTCAGGTCTTGAGAGAACCAAGGGCTTTATCTGTTCCTGGTTCTACATTTCTTGAATAGGGCATGCTTATTTAAGATGGTGAGGGAGTCATTTAAAAAAAATAACCAGGCATCCTCTACTGACGGGATGAGGTCAATATCATTCCAGGATACCCGGGTCAGGGCGATTTAGAAAGGCCTGCACGATTAAGTGTTTCAGCGAGCATTTGACAGTGATGAGCGGAGGTCGCTTCACCGCTGACCCATTACAGATGCAGGCAATGAGGCAGTGATCGCTGAGATCTTGGTTGAAAACAGCAGAGGTGTATTTAGAGGGCAAATTGGTTAGGATGATATCTATGAAGGTGTTTACGGCTTTGGGGTGGTACCTGGTAGGTTCATTGATCATTTGTGTGAGATTGAGGGCATCAAGCTTAGATTGTAGGATGGCTGGGGTGTTAAGCATGTTCTAGTTTAGGTCACCTAGCAGCACGAACTCTGAAGATAGATGGGGGGCAATCAGTTCACATATGGTGTCCAGAGCACAGCTGGAGGTAGAGGGTGGTCTATAGCAGGAGGCAACGGTGAGAGACTTGTTTTTAGAGAGTTGGATTTTTAAAAGTAGAAGTTCAAATTGTTTGGGTACAGACCTGGATAGTAAGACAGAACTCTGCAGGCTATCTCTGCAGTAGATTGCAACACCGCCCCCGTTCTATCTTGTCTGAAAATGTTGTAGTTGGGGATGAAAATTTCTGAGTTTTTGGTGGTCTTCCTAAGCCAGGATTCAGACACGGCTGGGACATCCGGGTTGGCAGAGCGTGCTAAAGCAGTGAATAAAGCAATCTTAAGGAGGAGGCTTCTAATGTTAACATTCATGAAACCAAGGCTATTACGGTTACAGAAGTCATCAAAAGAGAGCACCTGGGCAATTGGAGTGGAGCTAGGCACTGCAGGGCCTGGATTCACCTCTATATCACCAGAGGAACAGAGGAGGAGTAGGATAAGGGTACGGCTAAAAGCTATGAGAATTGTTCGTCTAGGACATCTGGAACAGGGAGTAAAATGAGGTTTCTGGGGGCGATAAAATAGCTTCAAGGTCTAATGTACAGACAAAGGTATGGTAGGATGTGAATACAGTAATACAATATAATAAAATATAATATAAATCATATAAAGTAATACAATAGTAATACAATATCAACAGTAAAGTATCATTAAACTGACTTTTCAGAACTCTGGTACTGCCAGATTGAGATTTCTATCACCTGGTACATGCGCAAAACCATGTAAACTCCTACAAGATTTAAGGTTTGAAAGTGTAAATCGTGTGCATGTGCGTACGTCTTGTGGTTATTAACAAAAAAAATGATGAGCCACACACAGACACTCATGTTTTGAAATCGGTTTAATAACACATTCCTGTGGATCTTTTGTCAAAATAAGGACCAACCGCAAAGATAACCAGTAGAATGAGTTCAAATGTAATTTTATTCAACATTCTGGCTTAAGAGGAAACGGTCACATTTTTTGCAGTGATTTGTTTCAGACTGATTATCAAGAATTGGAATCACTGTCTGATTTATTAAGCCATGCACAGTGATCAGAGCAGGATGGGCTCCTCTTCTCTGAGTCGGAGACTCATGCTTCAGCATAGGTGCTAAATGCAGTGGGTCCCTCTGTAAAACTATACCCCTATGTTTACTGGGGTCCTATACACATAACGGCATGGTACAGAGGGAAATCTTCCCTAAATGTTAATCAAAGATAAGTTTAGTTTTTTTATCTTGCTGTTTAGGTCAGGAAAGGTGAAAAGTTAAATCCATATAAACTCCTATTTGCAACCGCTGGGAGTATCTAGCTAGATCAGGGTTTCACAAACTTGGTCCTGTGGCCCCCCTGGGTGCACGTTTTGGTTTTTGCCCCAGCACTACAAAACTGATTCAAATAACCAACTCATCATCAAACTTTGATTATTTGAATGATTTTATACAAAAATATAAATGCAACATGCAACAATTTCAACAATTTTACTGAGTTACAGTTCAAATAAGGAAATCAGTCCATTTATCCATTGGGGAGACAGGCCCAGCCATCAGAATTTGTTTTTCACCACAAAAGGGCTTTATTACAGACATAAATACTCCTCAGTATCATCAGCTGTCCAGGTGGCTGGTCTCGGACAATGCCCACAGGTGAAGAAGCCAGATGTGGAGGTCCTGTGCTAGCGTGGTTACACGTGGTCTATGGTTGTGAGGCTGGTTGGACGTACTGCCAAATTCTCTAAAACTACGTTGGAGGTGGCTTATGGAAGATAAATTAACATTCAATTCTCTGGCAACAGCCCCTGCAGTCAGCATACCAATTTCACGCTCCCTCAAAATTTTGTGGCATTGTGTTGTGTGACAAAACTGCACATTTTAGAGTGGCCTTTAATTGTCCCCAGCACAAGGTGCAACTGTGTAATGATCGTGCCGTTTAGTCAGCTTACTGATATGCCACACCTGTCAGGTGGATGAATTATCTTGGCAAATGAGAAATGCCCACTAACAGGGATGTAAACTAATTTGTGCACAACATTTGAGAGAAATAAGATTTTTCTGCATATGGAACATTTATGGGATCTTTTATTTCAGCTCATGAGACATGGGACCAACACTTTACATGGTGCGTTCATATTTTTGTTTGGTATATGTGCTAGCCTTTGTTCTAGGTGGGATACACACTTCTTAATATACTGAATATATGGTGAGTTTCTTTCTTGCAGCCCTACGGTACTTAAATTAGCTATATGTTTGCATTGTAATTTCAGAAAATGTCCTTAATATACAGTATCTACAGTAATAGTGGAAAGATAGTTTCACAATATTTTCCCCCCAAAAAACATATTGGAGCCACACAAAATTGCATTCTCATGGTGCAGCCTTCTTATTGGTCATCAAAAGATGGACCATCTCTTGTCAGATTGACTGGGGCCAGCAATGGGCAAACTTCTAACATCTCTCAGCCCCAGTCCATTTGACAAGAAATTTGCTCGCCCCCGTTAATTTTACAATACTTTTTTACCAAAAAGAAGGCTGCACCATTAGAATGCACTTTTAGTTGGGCCCAATAACATTTTTGTGAATGAAATGTTGTGAAACACAAATGGTCCACTATTTCTGTAGATATGACATCTGACATTACAATGCAAAAATATTACATACAGCTCCTTTAATGTATTTGTGTCTGAGCCCCCTCACTGTATCTTCTGATCTTTATTTTATTTCAAATTGTGTCCAATTAAGACCTAAACAATGAGGTGAGTTATTACTAATCAGCCACCTCAATTTATCAATCAAGTAAACGGGTGGAGTGAAAAACAATGTGCCCATGGAATGAGTCTGACAGGAGTCTAATAACCAAGTAACGTTTTTCATGTCAAGGAGATACTAGCTGTTGCCATGTCAGTTTCAGAACTGAACTGATATTATTTAGCTACTGCATTACATGTGGTCAGAACTGGCATCTAAAATAATTTAGTTTTTATATGATTATTTGGATTCAGACATTGTCCATTTCCATCACACAAAGAACAAAACAAGTACAACCAAATATTTATTGGTTTGTTTATACCAATCATTACACAGATACATCTATAAACAAAGGATAAAAGAACTGTACACTTGTACTTGATACCTAAACCCCACATGAATATTGCTACTGCTGGTTTGTGTATTTGACAGCTCAAATGGATGTAGTTTCTCAGCATCCAAGGAACCATAATCGTCAGTATATTTAACTTATGTACTTCTTTAGCTTGGCTAAGAACACAATTCCATTTTTACCATACTCACAATGTACCATTACACACTGCATATAGAAAGTTGAAAACCCCTTTTAATAGCAGCTATACAAATTTATTGCAATGCTATCACAGAACAGAGACAACCAATTACACCCAATGCACAGGCCTGATAGGGAGGAACTCCAGTACTAGGGAATAGGTTTATTAAGCAGAATGGTAAAGAAAAACATAATGAGTACAAGAGTTAACATATGGAACACAGTTTAAACACCTTAATGTTTTCCTCATTATAAACAATAAAACAATGTGTTCCCCCTTGAGTTAATTCATCCCCACCACACAATGCAGGTTACGTATACCTTCCCTCATATAGCCTATGGAATGTTAGTCTCTCAGACAAGCTCTCTGTTGTTTTGACCGGATCCTGTAAACGACGTGCTTGCATGTTCTTGGTGTAGTAACCTGTCCCATTCCCACCCCTCCCCCATATC
Source organism: Oncorhynchus gorbuscha (assembly GCF_021184085.1). Classification (NCBI taxonomy): domain Eukaryota; kingdom Metazoa; phylum Chordata; class Actinopteri; order Salmoniformes; family Salmonidae; genus Oncorhynchus; species Oncorhynchus gorbuscha. The sequence goes on from NC_060174.1 coordinate 76,617,887, forward strand.
GAAAATAAAAACCGTTGACATTTACAATGACCGTAATTGTTCCGGAGATGTAAAAACATGGGATGCAATGAAATCCCCATCTCAAATTGTATTTTTTATTTCATAAAAAAATGTGTTTCTACAATCAAACTACTAAAAAACCTGCATTTAGAAAATAGTCGATAAAAATATACCCCTGAATTGTACAAGAAAAAGAGGTACAGGGAGCACTGATAAAAGATGTGGTTTGAGAGATGTTATTCGGCCGCCTCTTCCTCCTCTTTCTGTTCAGGTTCTTCTGGTGCCTAAATTTAAAACATAACAGAATAAAACCGTTGCAATAGTTGAGAGAACTTAAGATATTGAATGTCAATTATAAATATGTTTAAAACAGTATAAGATCATAAACTATCAATTTGATGTGTTTTTCTTGTCCTTATAGGACAAAATGCCTACATATCCCAGCAGTCCCTTACATCTTCCTCAGCTTTGGCTTCTCCATTCTCTGCGGGCACCTCCTTCTCGGGCTCGGTCTTTTTCACCTCTTTAGCCTTCTTGGGCTTAGGTGCCGCCTTCTCCTTCTGGAAATAAATATGTTTAATGGGATAAGACACCGTAAGTCCTAATTGCAATTAATTTACTACTAAATGTACATTTGTAATGTCTACACTTCCTCACCTTTGGCTTGGGCTCTGCCTTTGCAATTGCAGGTTTCTGCAATGAAAGATTTGTGATTATTTGCTGAAATTCTGTTTTTGGGTGAATCTTTAATTAAAGTGTCAATAATGGTGTGTAATACTCACATTTACCAACCTCTCAGATCTCCTCTTAGGCTGAAATATTTCAAAAGAAAATACCAATTATTTACTCATATAAATGGGACAACGTTTGACATGGGTTGCTGCTGACCCCTGGTGTCAGAACAATGGAATTGTATTTAACGTTTAATACTTTACAACCAGCGATCACCCTGATTAAATAAAACACACATATTTCAGTAAGATGTGTATGACTCACCTCTGCTGCCTCAACATCAGCGTTTGCCTATAATAATAATAAAATGTTAGTGACAGCTCAGCAGGGCAACCGTGTCAAGTGGGTTTTACTGGGTGAGGGACAGTTTAAATGCCAAGAGTATTAGGGCAATAATGTAATCCACCAAAAGGCGTAGGGAGGTAAGGAAAAGCATTGCAGCGTGTTATGGTCAGTCTCGATATAACTGCTTATTTTCCCTTTTTTTTTTACAACATCACCCACGAACTATCTAATAAACGGATAATAGTGTCAACTTGCTCAGATCATGTTCCCATTTCCTATGACTATACCATGTTGCCTGTAATCTCTACGGAGAGGGGGAATACCGACTCCGCCTACTCCCGACGCATTCATTCACTCGTGATGAATGGGATTTGCCAGGCAACATGACTGTGCTCGCTACTCCGACCAGACAGTCTACTATGCGTTCCCGCCATTCATTCGAATTTCAAACTCCGAGATCCTCAGCGATTCTCCAAATGGTTACAGAATCTACTAGAATCCCCAGCAACAAGAGCGCCTCTGTGATGTCGACGAATCGCCATTGCATAACCCAGAATTGGCTCGAGCCAACAAAAGGGCACACGGAAATGTAATTAAACCAAATATTTTAACGATGCAGCATGTTACATTAGCGCACTTAAACGCATTTTACGTAGTTTAACTATGAACTTTTATATTGCAAAATAAGAAAAACGTCGTCATTGTTCCCCTTGCCCACAAGGGCAGCCATGACACAAGTCTTCGTGCCCTTTTCAAAGCGCCCTAGAAGCAGTCTTCTGCATGTGCATACCGCCCACCGTGCGTTGAGCATTATGCTACCAAAAATTAAGTTATATTTTAATGATGCAGTGTTTCAATAAGTAAATGCAATGTAATCTAAGTGTTATTTGCAATAGACTTTGCCTAGTAAAAAAAAAATCGGTCACCAACTTTATTTCTGCAGAATCGCCATCTTACGACGTAGCTAGCGACCTACACCTCTTTGTCCTTTTATAGGTTAATGTATTTGTAAACAACCACCACGAAGACTTGACAAAACCCCTATTTGAAATTGATCTGATATAGTAAATATTAAACACCAAACATGTAACCAGTCCTAATTTTCGAAGACTAAAAATCACAGCGTGAATAGGTAGAAAACCCGCCACTTCCCAAATCAAAACAGTCCGATACATTTTAAACTCTTGATTCAACACAGCAGTGCAACAATGTTGGAGCGGAACAAAACATGGATATGCGGCTACATTTCACATGCAAAAATAAATGCATTTGTTTTTTTCTATCAAAGGATATATACAACCAATAAAACATATCCCACTTACTTTGCTCCTTTTAGGCATGGCTGTTTTGCGTATAAGTTCAAATAAAGAAGGAACTGTTCCAAAACGGAGCAAGAAAAATACTGTATGTTGGTATAAGATTCAAACACTACGTTCTATTACAGCGTAGCAAACCTTAATGTTCCATTGGAACAAAACTAGCTCAAACCGGATTGGATTCTCCCCCTCCCTCCCTATTGAATTCATTATAGCATCAATCTGACGGACAAGCTACTCTCCGCCCCTGGTAGCCATTGATTGGCTTTAGGAGCCGTCAACACATTTTCAAATCATAGCGAGATACCTGTGTGGATAATTTTACATGGCAATCAGATCTATATTTATTTGTCTTCAGCTGAGCACTCATCAGGGGGTAACTATGACACATTTTTGTTTTTATCTCCATATCGTTTTGCCCATATGCTTTTTTTTTGCAAAAGGTTAAAACTGCAAGCTCCACATACGGATATTCCCTAAACTTACACACAATACCCCTTATCAGAATATTAGGCTACCAACAATGCATTATCTTAATACATATATTTGCGAAAAATAAAGTCAACAGTCCAACTTCACTAGGCAAAAATACAAAGTATTCAGTAAAAATACCCTGCACCCTGGGTAGAAAGCGAAAGGTGTGTGCTTCCCTAGCGACGGCTATTGTAAATAATCAAAGGAAAATGGCGACCGGGTAGGTCCGGTTGCTATTGCAACATTGTCAAAAGGTTGTTACCGTCAATTTCCTCCTATGTGAGTATATAATTCAAGCGGTAACGTTTACAAATTGTAGCCCTATTTTACCGGTAAAGCTATGTTCAAACTCTGAAGTTGTGTGGACATGTGTCTCTGTAATAGTCTAGCACAGGGACATGATGTTCGTTCTCCTACTGGGAGAGATTGACAAAGACCCGCAAACATTTAATGGCTGGTGATGGTGACTCAGAGTTTATCTCCCTCTCCAAAACTGTCATCTGCTCTTCAACCTTATGACAATCCTTCCTGGCTCTTTTTAGCACCATAAGCGTTGCAGGCTGAAGAGTAAGGCATCTCCGTGATATACGGGTAAATGCCACATTTGGGAATATATAAAAACAAAAATGTTATTGATTTTACTGAGTTACAGCTCATATGAGAAAATCTGTCAATTTAATTAAATTCATTAGGCCCAAATCTATGGATTTCACGAGTGGGAATACAGATATGTCACAGATATACACCCCCTTCCCCCCCAATTTAAAAAAAAATCACAATTGATAAAATGCAATTGTGTTCATTGTCTGTCATTTGTCTGTAATTTATGCCTGCCCATACCATAACCCAACCATGGGGCAGTCTGTTCAAAACGTTGACATCAGTTAACTGCTCGCCCACACAGCGCCGTACTTATGGTCTGCGGTTGTGAGGCCAGTTGGACAAAATACCAAATTCTCTAAAACGATGTTTGAGGTGGCTTATGGTAGAGAAATTAACATTTAATTTTCTGGCAACAGCACTGTTGGACATTCCTGCAGTCAGCACACCAATTGCACACTCCATCACATCTGTGGTGTTGTGTGACAAAACTGCACATTTCAGAGTGGCCTTTTATTGTCCCCAGCCCAAGGTGCACCTGTGTAATGATCGTGGTGTTTAATTATCTTCTTGATATGCCACACCTGTCAGGTGGCTGAATTGTCTTGGCAAGGGAGAAATGCTCACTACTAGGGATGTAAACAAATTTGTGCATTTTAAAGAAATAAGCTTTTTGTGCATATGGAAAATGTCTGGGATCTTTAATTTCAGCTCATGAACATGGGACCAATACTTTACATGTTGTTTATATTTTTGTTCAGTGTTGTACACAGAAATCTGGTAAACGACATCACGTGGAATGGATGGGCAAGCAGTCTGCTTTGCAAATCTCATGGTTAAGTGCTATGACAAAGTGATGTTGATCCAAGGGAGATTTCCGCATAAGTATAATTTAAATCTTCTCAGATCCACAAAAACCAATCCTGTTTTGACCACAGTAGCAAATAGAATACTGTCCATGTATGTTTCCATCAAATCATTAACAGGAGATGACGCTGGGCCAATTGTGCGCCACCCTATTAGACAACCAATCATGGCCGCTTATGATACAGCCTGGAATCGAACAAGGGTCTGTAGTGACGCCTCTAGGACTGAGATGCAGTGCCTTAGACCGCTGTGCCACTCGTGACTTTAATCTGCCATGAATTGGTGCTAATTCCTTTATTTTGTGCGAGCAACCTGCAGCTTGATAACATAATGCCCTGTGATGATACCTTACTGCACAGTTCACGGCCAGAATGGCCAAGTCCAGAATGACATGTTGTTTTTATGAGTATCCCTGATTTCCAATGCTTTCTCAATGGGAGTCATACGTTGACAGTCGGCAGAGATGACGCATTCATATCCATATAATTTCCACAGACAGAAAGTTCAGATGTGTTAAACTTTTGACGGGCCGATGGATACACAACCATCCGTTTAGAAAAAAGAGCATTTTAAACAGCTAGGACAGTATACCATATACCAGGGTATTTGGAAATAGCTACTGGATTTTAATTTTTTAATACCGTTAACTATTTATTTTAAGTTCAGCTACTTATTAATTAAATACCTGCATTCAACTTGAGCAATAGGTTAGAATATAAAGCAGATTGCGTTTTTCATTTTGAGCTTACCATAGTTCCCTAGAACAGTTGAGCCATTTATGTTTGTTTGTAAATAGCACAAAGCGGGAGCAGGTCCAACTGTGTATTGACAGGGGTCCTGTTTTATACTGAAAGTCACCTGTGTTATTTTTGCTTCAATAGAGTGATCAGGGACCTGCAACTATTTTCCTTCACAGAAAATACATACATTTTCCTCAGATGACAACAGAAGTGCAACTCTATTTGGCTGGCTTCCACACAAAGCTAAATTAGCTTACAATGAAAAAGCAAGATATTTTTTTGCAAAAACTATACATGGCCATACTTCTGTTTTATAATAGAAAGAATGTAGCCAGCTACATTTCCTAACTTTTTTTCTCAAAGTTAATCTTGCATTTTACCAGAGAAAAGTAGGCTGGCTACACAGAAAAGTACCATAGTAAATTAGCTACACATAAGTCTGTCACATAAGTCTGTCTTCTGTCTGTCTGCTGATAGAATGCTGTTTGTGAATTCTAGAGAGGTTTAACTGAAACACCAAATGAGTCTGATGCTGAGTAGAAATTTAAATAAGAAGCATTTCAGATCTGTGTTTACAAAACACAGCAAGATATTTCTTATGCATTTTCCTTTTTTTTCTGCGTTAAAACAAATTGTTCTACGTCAACACGTACCCAGCGTTTAACTTGCAACTTATCTAAGTGGCTGAATTAATAAGGTGACTGGACAAATTTGGACTTTATGCCATGTTTGAGAAGTCAAAGCCCTTTAAATGCGTTATCTGTACAGCTGCCACTGCAGCTCCTCTCCGTTCTCGGCTGTCTACTTCTCCCCATCTTCTCTGAGCAGGCATGCCTGTTGCCCCAGCGACTCCAGACTCCACACAGACACAGCATGTACACATGCTGCTCCAGAGCCAGTACTCTTCATGTGCACAATGTCTCTCGTTCGCTTCTAAATGTCCAAACTCACCAAAAAGTATATTTGGTTGCTCCTACTTCCTACCTACAGTACATTTGGAAATTATGGTAAATGCAATTGATTGGACATGATTTGGAAAGGCACAGATCTGTCTATATAAGGTCCCACAGTTGAGGGTGCATGTCAGACCAAAAACCAAGCCATGAGGTTGAAGGAATTGTCCATAGAGCTCCCAGACTGGATTGTGTTGAGGCACAGGTCTGGGGAAGGGTACCAAAACATTTCTGCAGCTTTAAAGATCCCCAAGAACACAGTGGCCTCCATCATTCTTAAATAGAAGAAGTTTGGAACCACCAAGACACTTCCTAGAGCTAGCTGCCCGTCCAAACTGAGCAATCGGAGGGCCTTGATCAGGGGTTGACCAAGAACCCGATGGTCACTCTGACAGAGCTCCAGAGTTCCTCTGTGGAGATGGGAGAACCTTCCAGAAGGACAACCATCTCTGCATCATTCCACCAATCAGGCCAGATGGAAGCCACTCCTCAGTAAAAGGCACATGACAGCCTGCTTGGAGTTTGCCAAAAGGCACCTAAAGGAGAAACAAGATTCTCTGGTCTGATGAAACTAAGATTGAACTCTTTAGTCTGCGTTCCAAGGGTCACGTCCGGAGGAAACCTGGCACCATCCCTACGGTGAAGCATGGTGGTGGCAGCATCGTGCTGTGGGGATGTTTTTCAGCGGCATGGGGCTGGGAGACGAGTCAGGATTGAGGGGAAAATGAAAACCTGCTCCAGAGCGCTCAGTAGTGCATTCGAAAGTATTTAGACCCCTTGATTTTGTTAAATTACAGCCTCATTCTAAAATTGATTAAATTGTTTTTTTTCCCCTCAACAGTCTACACACAATACCCAATAATGACAAAGCAAGACCAGGTTTTTTATTTTAGATAGCTGGCCGCTAGATTTACCAATCAAAAAATGTTTTGCTGACATGGGCTAATTGAGTGACTCAGTGAATGACATAACGAGGAAAAACTGCTGATGTGTAAAAGTCTTGCTTGCTTCTCTCTCCTCATTGTATTGTTATTTTTTCATTTTGGTTAGTTGATCTGCAGGCCAGCAGTTGCCCATCTCTGTTCTAAAGAGATATTTGTTTTATCTCAAGTCCACACATACAAGTATGCATTGTTCCCTTAACTTCTAGAGATTTTTGTCAAATTAAATGTAGCCTATAGAATATTTACCATTAAAACACTAAAGTGTATAATGAGACATGATGGAGGTATGGCCTTGTTAATATCACCAAATTTTCCTTCCTTTCTCTTAGCTGGTTTAGTAGGTGGGAAAACCCTACTGCACAATTTGCTTCATCTTTCTATAGGGGACTCGGTACATGTATGTTAAAAAGGATGTGGGAAAGAAAAAATAGAAGAAAACAAAGGGCTGGGAGGGAGTGGTGGCCAGGGGGGTTTCAGATAACTGCTCTGAGTGTTCACTTAGGAGGCCTCTGTCACAGCTGCAGCCTGTTGCCATCGGCCTTCTCTTGCCCTCTCTGTTTTCTCATTTTCCCGCTCGATCTCTTGAGTCCCTGACAGTAACAGAGGAAGGAAAAGGGCTCCCTTTCAAGAACGTGCCATTTAGCAGCACACCACTTCCACGGACCAGTGGTGACCCAATACAGGACCATTATTTTGTCCGAATGGAACTAATATATACTTGTAGATACTATACCCCATGCAGATTTATTTTAAGGGAAGAATGTGCTGAAAATTTCTGTCAAAGATAATTCTACCACTCCTCTATCATTTCAAATGTGAAACCAAAGCACAATGACACAGTGAAATAATTTAATGGAGAAGTTTTCATATCTTTAGGGTGTTAGCACCCTTAAATTAATTGTGATGCAGTAAATGCAGCGATCAGTATGAATACATGGAGGGTTTCAAATTAGAATCTCCCATAATCCTCAGGATAGAGCTTGAGGTGGATGAAGGAAGGTAAAGGTGACCTTGACGTGAGACACTTCCTGTGGCTTGACCAAAGCTTCTTTGAGGAGGGGCAACACTTCTGCTGACATCTCCACCCCTTCTAACCAGCTGCCGTACAGTCTCACCTGTTGGCCTTACAGTTCCACTGTGATACTGTCTCTCTGTGTCAGAAACCACACTCTGTTATCAGTTTGTTGCCTGAAGTTTGTATTATTCTCTCTTCCCCCAGTTAATTCCAGAAATGGTCAGCAGCCCACAGTCAAGTACGGTAAGCGATGTAAACCTGAGATGTATGAAGTATAAACTAAAATATATAATAATTAAAATTCATTGGTATATTTTCACAGTAGCTAGGCTTATTTCACAATCTTGCAATAGGAAACTATGCAAATATTTAATAGATGTGGGACTGGATGATGACGGACAGATGCACAGTCCAATGGGAGCAAGTGACAGAGAGTGACGTCCTCTCTCTGTCTCTCCCAGGCCGTGCTGATGATGTCTCTGATCTGGAAGTACTATGCTGACCCAGTGACGGTTCTGCCCAGTAAGTGGCTTTTCTCCTCTAGAGCGAATGGTGGCCTTCCCATCTGGAGTAGCAGGTAAGCCAGATTACAGTGCCTGCCCTGAGAGGGGCTCTTAACACCAGGTGGGGTTGCGTCTTCAATGGTTCCCTATGTAGTGCGTTATTGTATTAATGCTCTTCCAGGGCTCCAGACTGCGACCATATAGTTGTATTTTGTTACCCTTTGACTTGGTTTTGCAAGTTTCATTTTTTGTTGGTCACACTGGTGCGGGCTGTACATTCTACCTGGTCACCTCACTCAAAAGGTCTTGTTTTTTTTGCGCATAAAACCATTATTTGGTCTAACGGTGAAGTGCATGATTCCTGTAATGAAAGTGTCTGCCCTGCTGCTGTGCCTGGTTCACACTTTTACAATCGAGGTATATGATATGGCTTTGAAATACGGAGCTGTGCATCGGCCATTACGAGTGCACTAGGCCTCATTGGGTAGTAGGTTTGAACTTGGTAGGAAATCAATTGTGTTCAATGCATTGAACTCGTTAAAACATTTATACATTTTCCCAAGTGTATAATAAGACATTTTTATTTAATCTTTATTTAACCAGGTAGGCCAGTTGAGAACAAGTTCTCATTTACAACTGTGACCTGGCTAAGACAAAAGCAAAGCAGTGCGACAAATTAGAAGAAAGAAAAACAGAAAATCACATTGTAGGATTTTTTATGAATTTATTTGCAAATTATGGTGGAAAATAAGTATTTGGTCAATAACAAAAGTTTATCTCAATACTTTGTTATATACCCTTTGTTGGCAATGACAGAGGTCAAACGTTTTCTGTAAGTCTTCACAAGGTTTTCACACACTGTTGCTGGTATTTTGGCCCATTCCTCCATGCAGATCTCCTCTAGAGCAGTGATGTTTTGGGGCTGTTGCTGGGCAACACAGACTTTCAACTCCCTCCAAACATTTTCTATAGGGTTGAGATCTGGAAACTGGCTAGGCCACTCCAGGACCTTGAAATGGTTCTTTCAAAGCCACTCCTTCGTTGCCCAGGCGGTGTGTTTGGAATCATTGTCATGCTGAAAGACCCAGCCACGTTTCATCATCAATGCCCTTGCTGATGGAAGGAGGTTTTCACTCAAAATCTCACGATACATGGCCCCATTCATTCTTTCCTTTACACAGATCAGTCGTCCTGGTCCCTTTGCAGAAAAACAGCCCCAAAGCATGATGTTTCCACCCCCATGCTTCACAGTAGGTATGATGTTCTTTGGATGCAACTCAGCATTCTTTGTCCTCCAAACACGACAAGTTGAGTTTTTACCAAAAAGTTATATTTTCGTTTCATCTGACCATATGACATTCTCCCAATCTTCTTCTGCATCATCCAAATGCTATCTAGCAAACTTCAGACGGGCCTGGACATGTACTGGCTTAAGCAGGGGGACACGTCTGGCACTGCAGGATTTGAGTCCCTGGCGGCGTAGTGTGTTACTGATGGTAGGCTTTGTTACTTTGGTCCCAGCTCTCTGCAGGTCATTCACTAGGTCCCCCTGTGTGTTTCTGAGATTTTTGCTCACCGTTCTTGTGATAATTTTGTCCCCACGGGGTGAGATCTTGCGTGGAGCCCCAGATCGAGTGAGATTATCAGTGGTCTTGTATGTCTTCCATTTCCTAATAATTGCTCCCACAGTTGATTTCTTCAAACCAAGCTGCTTACCTATTGCAGATTCAGTCTTCCCAGCCTGGTGCAGGTCTACAATTTTGTTTCTGGTGTCCTTTGACAGCTCTTTGGTTTTGGCCATAGTGGAGTTTGGAGTGTGACTGTTTGAGGCTGTGGACAGGTGTCTTTTATACTAATAACAAGTTCAAACAGGTGCCATTAATACAGGTAACGAGTGGAGGACAGAGGAGCCTCTTAAAGAAGAAGGGTCTGTGAGAGCCAGAGATCTTGCTTGTTTGTAGGTGACCAAATACTTATTTTCCACCATAATTTGCAAATAAATTCATTAAAAATCCTACAATGTGATTTTCTGGATTTTTTGTCTTCACATTTTGTCTGTCAAAGTTGAAGTGTACCTATGATGAAAATTACAGGCCTCTCTCATCTTTTTAAGTGGGAGAACTTGCACAATTGGTGGCTGACTAAATACTTTTTTGCCCCACTGTATATGTATGTGTGTATATATATATATAATGTATCCCACACTATCTATTGAATTATCTGCTCTGTCACTGCTCATCCATATATTTTATATATTCTTATCCCATTCCTTTACTAGATTGTGTGTATTAGGTTTTGTTGTGGAATTGTTAGATATTACCTGTTAGATACTGCTGCACTGTCGGATCTAGAAGCCTAAGCATTTCACTACACTCGCAATAACATCTGCTAACCATGTGTATGTGATCAATAAAATTTGATTTGATGAAACTTGCTCTCATGAGGACCGCTACAGGAAAAGACCCAGAGTTGCCTCTGCTGCAGAAGTTCATTAGAGTTACCATCCTCAGAAATTGCAGCCCAAATAGTACACATAAAGATGAAGGCAAATTGAAAATAAAAAACATCTGTATCTTCTGGTGCCCTAATTTTGACTTTCAAATCTAAAGAATTATAGCCTATTTGTTAACCTAACAATCATGACAATAATTAGATTAGGTTGCAAATCAAAATCTTTTCAATCATGCATTCCTGCTTGGACATGTTAGATGTAACAACTTATTTATTGAATACCAGTAGTTTATTACACATCTTATAAAGCATTATGAATGACTTGATAATATAATTACAAATATTTCTATTGTGTGACGCTGTAATTCATTTTTGTTGGGGTGCGAGCAAATCATGGTCTTGTGCCATCAACTGAAAAAGTTGGTGGCAGGGGAAAACAGTAGTCTGGAGCGCTGTATTCAATCCATTCAACTCAATATCTGTTTTGTTTTAAAAGTCTGACTAGAACCGAGCAAGGATTTCACCTTCATAGGTAGAGGTTTACATGGTCTCAATGTGAACAGAATTAACACCAGTTCCCCAAGCTTTAAAGTCATACACTGAGTATACAAAACATTTTAAGAACACCTTCCTAATATTGAATGCCCCCCCCCCCCAGTCTACAAGGTATCAAAAGCGTTCCACATGGATGCTGGCCCCCATGTTGACGCCAATGCTTCCCACAGTTGTGTCAAGTTGGCTGAATGTCCTTTTGGGTCACCACCATTCTTGATACACACAGGAAACTGTTGAATGTGGAAAAACCCAGCAGTGTTGCAGTTCTTGACACAAACCGGTGGGCCTGTCAGCTACTACTATACCCCGTTCAAAGGCACTTCAATATTTTGTCTTGCAAATTCACCCTCTGAATGGCACACATACACAATCCAAGACTTTAAAATCATTCCTTAACCTGTATTCTCCCCTTCATCAACACTGATTTGAAGTGTATTTAGCAAGTGACATCAATAAGAGATCATAGCTTTCACCTGGATTCTCCTGGTCAATCTACAGGGGTCTGAATACTTTCCAAATGCACTGTATGTCATGGAAATGTTCTTGTTTTGTACACTCAGTGTATTTTGGAGAACTTTTCCTCAGCTCTGTTTAAACCCTAAATTCTCTGTTTCTCTGAGAACAGTAATACCTACGGATCTTCATAAGTCCCTACCTGTAAATTTGTCACATTTTCATGGTTTGCATTTTTTAGCTTGATCTGTGACTTTCAGAATCTTGAACGCTTACGTTTAGAAATCAGGTTAGATGACATGGATCTGGTCTCTGGGACTGTATCTAACTGGTAGTATAATGATGCTTAATTAACCAGCTCTTGTGCCTGTGTTTCAGATGGTGTTGGAATCCCATGGCGGCTCATTGTTTGTAACAAGGCTGTTACATTTTGATAAACCATCAGGATTGTTTTGTAGCATTTTCCTTCTTTACCAATCCATTCCTCGTAGTTTCATGACATCAGACTTCTCAAAGTTGTCTTATGAACTAAGTCTGGCTTAATAATGGTTACAATTTGTTCCTTTTCTAAATTATTCAAGCCATATCACTCTTTTACCTACATGCAACAGTGTTCTGCTGTGCATCTTTGTTTGTCGGTTGCTTACTTTATTACCCTCTTCCAGAATTATTATTAGTTTATTTTATTTTTACAGGGACAGTGCACATTAATCAACGTTTCAGTAAAAGTGCCGGTTTTAGCCAGCCGGCTAATTTTCAACCGCAGTCCCTGGGCAGGTTATTAAAAACAATTACAATATAGACAATAGCACCATAGACATAGCAACATAGGACACGCAAGACATAGCATACAGACAGAGCAACATAGAACAAAAAGCAGCAAGACAAAATTCATAAAAGCAACAAAGTGTTTCCACACCTCACAAGCTACAGACAACAGACAACATGGAAAGCGGCAACACACAGCTAGGGACCATGTTCACAAATCTGATTGACCTTTAGCCATGTCTTCAAGCATTTTGTGAAAGTGTGATATGTGGTGCAGTTATGTGTGTCTGATGGCAGTGTATTCCAGACATAGGAAGCTCTCACAGAGAATGCAGATGTACTAAAGGTGCTTTTCCTTAGGGGAACTATACAGTCACCTCTCATGGCAGACCTTGTGGATCTGCTGCCATATGTCTGGGTTTTCTGTTTAACAAAAATATTGAGTGGAGGGGGAGCCAGGCCATTAAGGATCTTGAATACAAGACATGCGTCGGTGTATTGCACAAGATTTTCCCAACTCAAGAGCTCATGTTTTCTAAGGATGTGACAATGATGATGGCTATTGGGCTTCCTATCAAGCACTTTGAGAGCCTGTTTATAGACAGACTGAATAGGTTTTAATGTTGTACAGCAAGCTTGGGCCCAACTAGTCAAGCAGTATGTTAAGTGGGGGAGTATCATATATTTCAAGTACAGTTTTGCTACCTCTGTAGTCAAACAATTTAATATAAATCGGAAATTAGCTAGATTGAATTTAGTTATTTGAATTACCTTTTTCACATGCTTTTTAAAAGAGAGGTTGGAATCAAGTATGATGCCAAGGTACTTAAAATCGGATACCACCTGGAGCTTCTCCCCTGACACATAGACATCTGGCTCAGTAGCATCTGTTGCCCTCTTTGTGAAGAACATGCAAACAGTTTTTTTCACATTGAGATGCAAACACGAGTCACTGAGCCACTTTGTAACCTGGACCATTACAGTAGTGAGTTCTTGTGCAGCTTGTTGTTTGCTCTTTGCATGCACATATATCACTGTATCATCTGCATACATTTGAACTTCAGACCCAGTACAGACAGAAGGCAGATCATTAATGTACAGGCTGAACAGGAGGGGCCCCAGTATTGACCCTTGGGGCACGCCCACATCATAGCTACGAGTGGGCGACAGCTCATTGCTCACTCTGACACTGAGTTCTGCCTTCAAGGTATGATTTCATCCATCTCAAGGCATCAGGGGAAAAGTTGAACTTGGACAATTTTGTGATGAGAATCTTATGGTTAACAGTATCAAAAGCCTTCCTTAGGTCCAGAAACACAGCCCCAACAGCACCCCCTTTGTCCATCTTGGACTTCACATTTTCCAGAAGAAAGCAGTTGGCCGTTTCTGTGGAGTGTTTCGCTCTGAAGCCAAACTGCATGGAGTGTAATGTGAAGGGGCTGTTGTTGAGGTGGGCAATCAGTTGTTCTGCTACACACTTTTCAACAACCTTTGACACCACAGGTAGTATACTAATGGGCCTGTAGTTCACGTCAGCAGGGTCGCCTGATTTAAAGATGGCCGTTATTATGGCCGACTTCCATACCCTTGGAAACACCGAGACCAATAGATGTGTTGGTGACCTTAGTAATGGGGCCAATGAGTGACTCTTTGTAGTTTTTAAGAAAGGTAGAGTCCATCCCAAACACATCTTTGGCTTTAGAGTTCTTTAGTGAGCTAATCACCTTGTTCACCTTTGACTCAGAAACCTCCCTTATGATGAAGACAGGTTGAGTGTCATTCACTAGCACTGAGCCCAAGAAATCAGTGGAGGGGTTCTGTGTCAGTAACCTGACAGTCAATAAAGTAGGAATTGAAGGCTGTTGCTATTTCAACTGCATCCTGTGTTAGATTGTTATTCACCATGATTTCTAGTCTTTTTGCAGTGTTACTATGGTCTTTCCCTGTTAACCTTTTTAGATTCTCCCATATCAATTTAGAATTTCCCTTTGCTTCATCAATTATGTTAATAAAAAAGTTTGCCTTGGCCTGTCTGATTTCTTTTATCACCTTATTTCTCAACCTACATCTGTCATGCTCTAATTTAGATTTCTGGGCTGTTTTTAGAGCATAATCTCGTTCTTTCATCAATTTCCAGATTTCTCCATTTAGCCAAGGAAGGTTTGGCCAGGTTTGGATTTGATTTTCTTTAGGAAGCCATTTATTGTAGTCTGGATTGTGGATAGAAAAACCTGACTATCAGCTTCCACGTCTGTATAGGACATGAGACCATTCCAGTTTATTCCCTTAATTGCTTTTTCAAAATAGTTTAATTCACTCTTAGGTATTCTGAGTTGATCCGGCTTTCTAACAGTAGAGAGGTTAAACCTGCTCTTAGACAGCTTTCTGGCTATAAGTGTCAGATTATGATCAGACAGCCCAGTAACCATATTGAATGATTTAGTCACTCTCTCTGGTTTATTACTGAACACCAAATCAATCTGTGTTTTAGAGCAACAAGTCACCCTGGTTGGCCCTTTAACTAGCTGTGTAAGGTCAAAGGTATTAGTGATCCGTTTGAGGGTTTTCCTACAACACTTGTCTTCATAATTAATGTTAAAATCTCCCATTAAGATGACCTCTTTCCCAAAATCACATTCCCTAAGCATGGTATTAAACTGATCAAAAAACACACTTTTGGTGGAAGGTGGCCTATACATTCCAATGAGGGTAATAGACATTTGGGGAGACAGTGTAACGTTCAGGCCGATACATTCTAGTTCATTATCACATGACCACTCAATTTGTTTACATTGGATATGTTCTTTAATGTAAATCATCACACCCCCTCCTCTTCCTTCAATCCTGTCTCTCCTGAAAACATTGTAGCCAGGCACAATCAAATCAGCATATGGAGAGTGTTTATGGAGCCATGTCTCTGAGAGGCAGAGAAAGTCAAGGTTGGAGTCTGGGAGTAGATGTTGAATTTGATCACTTTTTGGAATGACACTACGAATGTTCAAGTGCCCCCCTAGTAGTCCCTTGGGCTTAGCTCGTGGGTCCCAGATGACTCGAGAGTGATTGACACATTGAAAAAAGTTTAATTTTCTGTGTTTTCTGACGGCTGGGTTTAGGCCGTTTTGTTTCGTTTTGATTAGGGGCAGTTTGGTAGCGCAATTAACAATCCCTCCCGCCTGCACTGGATGCGGGGAACTAATTAAAATAGCTTGTGTACCAGAAGCAGAGTATTATTTTGACTTATCAATAAAAACCTGCAAAACATTATTTGTGCTTGGCATCGTAAGTTAAAGGGGGGCTGAACTTCCTAATTTGGCTTTATTTTGGGGCTTTGCTCATTAGAAATGCTAGCGGCCATGACAGAATCGAAACTAGAGTTCTGTTGGGGGTGTGGTTTGATGTGGATGTTTCGTGGGTGTTTCTTTGCCATTCATTAACAACAAACAAGGGCGGTAACGTTAATGTAGTGACAGGTCATCCCTTGCATCTATAACCCGAAATCAAAACCCTGCCCCTTTCTACAAATGAGATTTTTAACCTAACCTTAACCATACTGCTAACCTTATGCTTACCGCTAAATTTAATTGAAGCCTGTGGAATCTGCCTTTGTGGCAATAATAATAATTTATTGAACTGGGTGTCGTGCTTTTCATTACAGAAAATTATCTCAAAGCGCATAAAAAGCAAAACAAACAACAAATGTAAATTGAGATGGTAGAGATCAGTGTTGTAGTACACGATTTGTCGCAGTGTTGGATACATCTGTACTCTGTCTTGTTTCGACAGTGAAACCAGCGGATTAAAAAACAAATCAGCTTCCATTCAGTTAACATATAAAACCTCTTCGCCAGGCCAAAGTTATTTACTTCTTTCTTGAAACATGAATATCTTAACAGCCTTAATATCTAATATAGACATGTTTGCGCAGTGGCAAACCTATAAACCTTCAGTGTGTGTGACAGTTTCATGATTCTGAAAGGACAACAACTGTAATACCAGCGCACTTGTGTAGTAGAGTGCATTTTTTTTGTAAAACACAAAGGGCCAGTGATGTAGTGGAGGGATATACGCAGGTATTGCTTACTTTTTTTAAGTGGGCATTGCTTATAATCATGTTTTAACCTCTGCTGATGCGTATCAAAGTAGTGTAGTGGAGAAATCCTGCACAAAGTAGCCAACACAACCGCAAAGCACGTGATATAAATTCACATGCGTGCTGCAGAACACCCTAGTTTCAACGGAATATTATCTGCAGGCAGCAAGTGTGCAGCTCTCAACTGGTTTTGACATGGAGCAGCTCACAGAAGAATGACATTGGTAGCCGGGTAGGAAAGACGTTTACATGTAGGATATCTACCAGTAAATGCTGACAAAGGCAACAATCGGTATGCAAACCAGGTATTTAAAAAGTTAATCCGAAGTGTTAGTAGGCTATTTGTGATGTGCAATTGTCATCAGAAACTGTTTGCATCAGGGGCATAGACATGGATGGGCCTGGGTGGACAGAGGCCCACCCACTGTGGAGCCAGGTTCTGACAGGCCCACCCAATCAGATATAAGCATTGTCGTGGATTTAGACCTTAACATTTATTTATTTTTAATAAAAAGTGTTGATGTTGAGAGTGAAAATAAAAAAAATCTATAGGAAAACTCATAAAAACTGTTTTTTTTCACAGGGTGCCTTTCCTTCGCTGGGTGGGCCGTTTGGGGACTTTTTGGCAAAATTTGAGTATACCCACTTCTCCAGGCACCACTGCATAGGGCTGATGGAAAGACAGCATGTCACACAAAGCATGATGTTAAAGGATAAGCAGTCCATAAACTCTGACATAATAAGCCAGTAGGTCCCAATCATAAGAATACAAAAACGCAACCATTAAGCATTTCCCAGTCAAAATGTAGAACTATTACTTCTCATTGCAAAAAACATTTAACTTTTAGCACACACGGTAACCTAAAGTTTAAAGTGGAACTGCCAGCGTTTTAACTACTTTGCAGATATGAAATAAACAGACAATCATATTAGTTAAAAATATCAAATTCCCCTCATATTGTTTTTGGGTGGCTATACACAGGTAGAGATTTGGGTGTCATTTGGTTAGCTAGCAAGAACTTGAAAGATTGTTATACAGTTAGCATATCTATTGCGTTCGCAAATACACTCTGGCCAGCTGGCTGGTGTGTTTACGGACATATTCAATCAATCCCTATACCAGTCTGCTGTTCCCACATGCTTCAAGAGGGCCACCATTGTTCCTGTTCCCAAGAAAGCTAAGGTAACTGAGCTAAACGACTACCGCCCCGTAGCACTCACTTCCGTCATCATGAAGTGCTTTGAGAGACTAGTCAAGGACCATATCACCTCCACCCTACCTGACACCCTAGACCCACTCCAATTTGCTTACCGCCCAAATAGGTCCACAGACGATGCAATCTCAACCACACTGCACATTGCCCTAACCCATCTGGACAAGAGGAATACCTATGTGAGAATGCTGTTCATCGACTACAGCTCGGCATTTAACACCATAGTACCCTCCAAGCTCGTCATCAAGCTCGAGACCCTGGGTCTCGACCCCGCCCTGTGCAACTGGGTACTGGACTTCCTGACGGGCCGCCCCCAGGTGGTGAGGGTAGGCAACAACATCTCCACCCCGCTGATCCTCAACACTGGGGCCCCACAAGGGTGCGTTCTGAGCCCTCTCCTGTACTCCCTGTTCACCCACGACTGTGTGGCCACGCACGCCTCCAACTCAATCATCAAGTTTGCGGACGACACAACAGTGGTAGGCTTGATTACCAACAACGACGAGACGGCCTACAGGGATGAGGTGAGGGCCCTCAGAGTGTGGTGTCAGGAAAATATCCTCACACTCAACGTCAACAAAAATAAGGAGATGATTGTGGACTTCAGGAAACAGCAGAGGGAACAACCCCTATCCACATCGATGGAACAGTAGTGGAGAGGGTAGTAAGTTTTAAGTTCCTCGGCATATACATCACAGACAAACTGAATTGGTCCACTCACACAGACAGCATCGTGAAGAAGGCGCAGCAGCGTCTCTTCAACCTCAGTAGGCTGAAGAAATTTGGCTTGTCACCAAAAGCACTCACAAACTTCTACAGATGCACAATCGAGAGCATCCTGGCGGGCTGTATCACTGCCTGGTACGGCAACTGCTCCGCCCACAACCGTAAGGCTCTTCAGAGGGTAGTGAGGTCTGCACAACGCATCACCGGGGGCAAACTACCTGCCCTCCAGGACACCTACACCACCCGATGTTACAGGAAGGCCATAAAGATCATCAAGGACAACAACCACCCGAGCCACTGCCTGTTCACCCCGCTATCATCCAGAAGGCGAGGTCAGTACAGGTGCATCAAAGCTGGGACCGAGAGACTGAAAAACAGCTTCTATCTCAAGGCCATCAGACTGTTAAACAGCAACCACTAACACTGAGTGGCCGCTGCCAACACCCTACATTATTCATCTCATATGAATATGTATATACTGTACTCTATATCATCTACTGCATCCTTATGTAATACATGTATCACTAGCCACTTTAACTATGCCACTTTGTTTACATACTCATCTCATATGTATATACTGTACTCGATACCATCTACTGTATCTTGCCTATGCTGCTCTGTACCATCACTCATTCATATATCTTTATGTACATATTCTTATCCCCTTACACTGTGCATAAGACAGTAGTTTTGGAATTGTTAGTTAGATTACTTGTTGGTTATTACTGCATTGTCGGAACTAGAAGCACAAGCATTTTGCTACACTCGCATTAACATCTGCTAACCATGTGTATGTGATAAATACATTTGATTTGATTTGCCATGTACTTCGATTTAAGAGCACTCTCGTTTGAGTGTACCAGAGCGCAGAACAACTGATGAATTTATGAACGCGCAACACCAACTGAATATGACCGGTGTCAGTAAACGTAGGCAAAAAAAAATCCAAATTAGTCAAAAACGCTCTAGATAACATGTAAACAGCCTAACCAGCTCTGCTACAGCGAGTAAAATGGACGGGCTGAGATGTTCTCTCATTTGTGTCTGGAAGTAGCAAGCTAGCCAACTTTAGCTAGTTAGCTTGGGTGCTTCGTTGGGACAAGAATGCATTGGCAGGCAAGATGCAGAAGGATGAAGAGGCTACAATTCCCCATCGTTTATCAGTGCAATTTTGACAGCCAACACGATTCAAAAGTTTGTGAGGGTTTATCTAATGTTCCTTCGTTTGATTTTAGATCTTCTTGCTCTGGCTAGCATTAGTTGTTGATCTTGTTGTTGATGTACATAACTGAAGAAGAGAGAGCCTACCTTTTTCATGGTTGTTTGATCAAGACTGATGTTTTTATTCAGTTTTAGTTGCAGTGTCTATTAATGGTCCAAACGCATGGCCACGTTCCCACTCTATATTGCTATAGGGTTTTCACAAATTCCTTAGTATATGTAATTTCTAAACATTGTAATATGTAATGAAAATGTCTAAGTGATTGCTTGTCAGAACATTTAAAAATAAAGTGTAATTCTTCCCGGGGGTGTAATATGAACAGATTTGAATAAGATTTCATGTTGCTAAAATGCTGTCAGTTCCACTTTAAATGCATCAATGTTTCACACACATACAGTATTTTCGGAAAGTAATCAGACTAGGGATGCACTATATATCGGTGAGCATATCGGAATCGGACGATATTAGACGATATTAGCTAAAAATGCTAACATCAGCATCGGCCAGATGTCTAGTTTAACACCGATGTTAAAAACCGACGTCAAAGCTACCGTGCATACCTATATAACTTAGGTACATAGCGTAATGACTCAACGTAAAATTTTGCGCTGCATGTGCAACACAGCATTCCTAACCTAGTCCACAATATCTGCTGTGTGGATCGAGCAGTCAAGTTGAGCAATAATTTGAAAGAGTAAGAACATTTCAGCGAGGCAAGTCAAAGGCGAAATCCATTAAAGCCAAGATAACGGAATTCATTGCCCTTGACAATCAACCTTTCTCTGTCGTGGGTGATGTTGGCTTTCGCTGACTGGTCGGGCACCGGTACACACTACCAAATCAGCTATTTTTCAGATGCTTCACTACCGTAGTTGCACAGTAATAGCGTCATAACATGCATACAATGGAACGCTATTTGGGTCTTTATGTGGCAAAAAAATATATAGTAGCACTGTCAAAGCTGTACAAAAAAAGTCTGCAAACATCGGCCACGAACGATGTGTTTACAATACCGCGCTGGTAATAAAGCATCATTTGTTCGACCGCAACTTCTGTGACAGCTAGCTTTAGCTTGGTTACCTAGCTAGCACCAATATAACCAGCTAGCAGTCATTTTCATTATTCTAAGCAATGATTTAGGAATCCTTGTGAGTAAGTATTAGTTAGGTTGCCACATGTTTGCCTGTTGAAATTCAGTTCATGAAAATAAATGGCTAGCCAGCTACTTAACCCTGTTTCCTGAAGCTAACGTTAGAAGCAGCCAGCTAGCTTCACCTGGCTAATTGAGGCTCAACCGGACCGGGTTATGTTTTGTGAAGCTAGCCACAATAAGGAGTAGGGCACAATAGTGGAATTTGCGGTTTGCCTTCAAAATATAGTATGTCATTGCCAGTGATGCAAATGAATACAAATAGTAGAATCATGCAATACTTTTATTTTGAAGGTTAACTGCAAAGTCCACTACTGTGGCTAATCCTTATTGTGGTTAGCTTCACATAGATGGGTCCTACCACCATTAATCAAATAAGAACTGTCTTATAAAATAGGGTTATTTTAGATGTATTTATTTTCACCTTTATTTAACCAGGTAGGCTAGTTGAGAACAAGTTCACATTTGCAACTGCGACCTGGCCATGATAAAGCAAAGCAGTGTGACACAGACAACAACACAGAGTTACACATGGAGTAATGCTGTCCTTCTAAAAGAAGCTGATCTACACCCCCCCCCAGCTTTAATATTGCAGGTTGACAATTAATGTAATTTTCTGCATCATTTCCACACACACCGTTCAAAAGTTTGGGGCCACTTAGAAATGTCCTTCTTTTAGAAGGCCAGCATCCCGGAGTCGCCGCTCATACATACATGCATACAGTTGAAGAAGGAAGTTTACATACACTTATGTTGGAGTCATTAAAACTTGTTTTTCAACCACTCCACAAATTTCTTGTTAACAAACTATACTTTTGGCAAGTCGGTTAGGACATCTACTTTGTGCATGACACAAGTACTTTTTCCAACAATTGTTTACAGACAGATTATTTCATTTATAATTAACTTAATCACATTTCCAGTGGGACAGAAGTTTACATACACTAAATTGACTGTGCCTTTAAACAGCTCGGAAAATTCTAGAAAATGATGTCATGGCTTTAGAAGCATCTGATGGGCTAATTGACATTATTTGAGTCAATTGGAGGTGTACCTGTGAATGTATTTCAAGACCTACCTTCAAACTCAGTGCATCTTTGCTTGACATCATGGGAAAATCAAAAGACCTCAGAAAAACAATTGTAGACCTCCACAAGTCTGGTTCATCCTTGGGAGCAATTTCCAAATGCCTGAAGGTACCACGTTCATCTGTACAAACAATAGTACGCAAGTATAAACACCATGGGACCACACAGCCATTATACTGCTCAGGAAGGAGACGCATTCTGTCTCCTAGAGATGAATGTACTTTGGTGCGAAAAGTGTAAATAAATCCCAGAACAACAACAAAGGACCTTGTGAAGATGCTGGAGGAAACAGGTACAAAATAATCTATATCCACAGTAAAAACGAGTCCTCTATCACCATAACCTGAAAGGCCGCTCAGCAAGGAAGAAGCCACAGCTCCAAAACTGCCATAAAAAAGCCAGACTACAGTTTGCAAGTGCACATAGGGACAAAGATTGTACTTTTTGGAGAAATGTCCTCTGGTCTGATGAAACAAAAATAGAACTGTTTGACCATAATGACTATTATGTTTGGGGGAAAAAGAGGGAGGCTTGCAAGCTGAAGAACACCATCCCAACCGTGAAGAACTGGTGGCAGCATCATGTTGTGGGGGTGCTTTACTGCAGGAGGGACTGGTGCACTTTACAAAATAGATTGCATCATGAGGGAGGGAACAATGGGTCTTCCAAATGGTCAAAGACCCCAAGCATACTTCCAAAGTTGTGGCAAAATGTCTTAAGGGCAACAAAGTCAAGGTATTGGAGTGGCCATCACAAAGCCCTGACCTCAGTCTTATAGAACATTTGTGGGCAGAACTGAAAAAGCATGTGTGAGCAAGGAGGCCTACAAACCTGACTTCATTACACCAGCTCTGTCAGGAGGAATGGGCCAAAATTCACCCAACTTATTGTGGGAAGCTTGTGGAAGGCTACCCAGAAAGTTTGACCAAAGTTAAACAGTTTAAAGTGTATGTAAACTTCTGACCCAGTTGGAATGTGATGAAAGAAATAAAAGCTGAAATAAATCATTCTCTACTATTATTCTGACATTTCACATTCTTAAAATAAAGTGGTGATCCTAACTGACCTAAGACAGGGAATTTTTACTAGAATTAAATGTCAGGAATTGTGAAAAACATAGCCAAATACATTTAACCTAAGGTGTATGTAAACTTCTGACTTTAAATGTATGTATGTGTGTAATTTTATTTTATTTGTTTGTTGGTCTGTGGTGTGTAATGAGGAGCAAACAGATGCTGCATTCGACACATTTATTAAATTGCTTATCCCAGTTACTAATAAGCATGCACCCATTAAGACAATGACTGTAAAAACTATGAAATCCCTGTGGATTGATGAGGAATAAAACATGGCATCGTTGAGAAGGATGAGGCAAAGGGAATAGCAAATAAGTCTGGCTACACAACTGATTTGCAAACATACTGCAAATTGAGAAATGATGAGACTCAACTGAATAGAAATAAACTACACTTTGAAAACAAAGATAAATTACATAAAGAGTGATAGTATAAATATTTTGATCACCTTAAATGGTTCATCATTCATTGAGTCAGATGGCTCATTAATCACAAAACGACCTTATATTGGCAACTATTTTAAGGATTTTTTTATTTGGCAAGATCAGCTAAATTAGGCATGACATGACAACAACAAACACTGACACTACACATCCAAGTATGACTGACCCAATTATGGAAGACAAACATTGTAATTTTGAATTCTGTAAAGTGAGAAGTGAAAAAAAAGTTTGGTCTGGCAACATTGACAAGCCACCGGGGTCTGTCTGACAGCTTGGATGGAAAATTACTGATGATAATAGAGGACGATATTGCCATTCTTATTTTCCATATCTTCAATTTATCCTACCAGAGAGCGTGTGCCCTCAGGCCTGGAGGGAAGCAAAAGTCATTCCGCTACCTAAGAATAGTATAGCCCCATTTACTGGCTCAAATAGCTGACCAATCGGCCTGTTACCAGCACTTAGTACATTTGGGGAAAAAACAGATAAAAACACACCTTATGGAACAGCGGGGACTGTGAAGCAACACAAACATAGGCACAGACAAATGCATACACACACAATAACATATGCACTATAGACACACACACACGTACACATGGATTTTGTGTTGTAGATACCTGGTAGTGGAGTAGGGGCCTGAGGGCACACACTTAGTAGGTTGTGAAATCTGTTGTGAATATATTGTAATGTTTTAAAATTGTATAACAGCCTTAATTTTGCTGGCCCCCAGGAAGAGTAGATGCTGCCTTGGCAGCATCTAATGGGGATCCATAATAAATACAAATCCTCAATGAAAACCTGCTCCAGAGCGCTCAGGACCTCAGACTGGGGCAAAGGTTCACCTTTCAAAAGGACAACAACCCTAAGCACACAGCTAAGACAAAGCAGGAATGGCTTCAGAACAAATCTCTGAATGTCCTTGAGTGGCCTGGATTTGAACCTGATCGAATATCTCTGGAGAGACCTGAAAATGGCTGTGCAGCGACGCTCCCTATCTAACCTGACAGAGCTTGAGAGGATCTGCAGAGAAGAACTGCAGAAACTCCCCAAATACAGGTGTGCCAAGCTTGTAGCGTCATGCCCAAGAAGACTCGAGGCTGTAATCACTGCCAGAGGTGCTTCAGCAAAGTACTGAGTAAAGAATCTTTTGATTTGTCATTATGGGGTGTTGTGTGTAGATTGATGAGGGGGGGGGGAATCATTTTTTATCAATTCTAGAATAAGGCTGTAACGTAACAAAACTTGGAAAAAGAAGGGGTCTGAATACTTTCTGAACTCATTATGCAAATCTTCCTCTCACTTTACACTTTATCCTTATGTAACACATGTATCACTAGCCACTTTAACTATGCCACTTTGTTTACTTTGTCTACACACTCATCTCATATGTATATACTGTACTCGATACCATCTACTGTATGCTGCTCTGTACCATCACTCATTCATATATCCTTATGTACATGTTCCTTATCCCCTTACACTGTGTATAAGACAGTAGTTTTGGAATTGTTAGTTAGATTACTTGTTGGTTATCACTGCATTGTCGGAACTAGAAGCACAAGCATTTCGCTACACTCGCATTAACATCTGCTAACCATGTGTGTCATGCAGGTGAATGAGGACCCAAAAGCGACTTGGCGAAAACAGAGTCTTTAATCCAGAAAAGTAATTCTACAAACATAAGACATAATTCCACTCGTAATGATGAGAACAGACTGGAGACTCGATCAAGAACTGCAGGTTGCCTCGGGAAGGCACTTGAACCTAGCAGACTCAGACACCTGCTCTCCACGCAGCATCTGAGGGAAACACGACACGACAGGGCGATACACAGACACAGCACGGTGAACAATAGACAAGGATCCGACAGGGCAGGAACGGAAAACAAGGAGAGAAATAGGGACTCTAATCAGGGAAAAGGATCGGGAACAGGTGTGGGAAGACTAAATGATTGAATAGGGGAATAGGAACAGCTGGGAGCAGGAACGGAACGATAGAGAGAAGAGAGAGAGGAAGGGAGAGAGAAAAAGGGGAACGAACCTAAAAAGACCAGCAGGGGGAAAATGAACGGAGGGAAAAGCAAAATGACAAGACAATCTAAGACAAAACATGACAGTACCCCCCCACTCACCGAGCGCCTCCTGGCGCACTCGAGGAGGAATCCTGGCGGCAACGGAGGAAATCATCAATGAGTGAACGGTCCAGCACGTCCCGAGACGGAACCCAACTCCTCTCCTCAGGACCGTAACCCTCCCAATCCACTAAGTATTGGTGACCCCGTCCCGAGAACGCATGTCCATGATCCTAAGTACCTTGTAAATAGGTGCGCTCTCGACAAGGACGGGAGGGGGGGGAAGAAGACGGGGGTGCGAAGAAAGGGCTTGACACAGGAGACATGGAAGACAGGATGGACGCGACGAAGATGTCGCGGAAGAAGCAGTCGCACAGCGACAGGATTGACGACCTGGGAGACACGGAACGGACCAATGAACCGCGGAGTCAACTTACGAGAAGCTGTCGTAAGAGGAAGGTTGCGAGTGGAAAGCCACACTCTCTGGCCGCAACAATACCTAGGACTCTTAATCCTGCGTTTATTGGCGGCTCTCACAGTCTGTGCCCTGTAACGGCAAAGTGCAGACCTCACCCTCCTCCAGGTGCGCTCACAACGTTGGACAAACGCTTGAGCGGAGGGAACGCTGGACTCGGCAAGCTGGGATGAGAACAGAGGAGGCTGGTAACCCAGACTACTCTGAAACGGAGATAACCCGGTAGCAGACGAAGGAAGCGAGTTGTGAGCGTATTCTGCCCAGGGGAGCTGTTCTGCCCAAGACGCAGGGTTTCTGAAAGAAAGGCTGCGTAGTATGCGACCAATCGTCTGATTGGCCCTCTCTGCTTGACCGTTAGACTGGGGATGAAACCCGGAAGAGAGACTGACGGACGCACCAATCAAACGACAGAACTCCCTCCAAAACTGTGACGTGAATTGCGGGCCTCTGTCTGAAACGGCGTCTAACGGGAGGCCATGAATTCTGAACACATTCTCGATGATGATTTGTGCCGTCTCCTTAGCGGAAGGAAGTTTAGCGAGGGGAATGAAATGTGCCGCCTTAGAGAACCTATCGACAACCGTAAGAATCACAGTCTTCCCCGCAGACAAAGGCAGACCGGTAATGAAGTCTAGGGCGATGTGAGACCATGGTCGAGAAGGAATGGGGAGCGGTCTGAGACGACCGGCAGGAGGAGAGTTACCCGACTTAGTCTGCGCGCAGTCCGAACAAGCAGCCACGAAACGGCGCGTGTCACGCTCCTGAGTCGGCCACCAAAAGCGCTGGCGAATAGACGCAAGAGTGCCTCGAACACCGGGATGACCAGCTAACTTGGCAGAGTGAGCCCACTGAAGAACAGCCAGACGAGTGGAAACAGGAACGAAAAGGAGGTTACTAGGACAAGCGCGCGGCGACGCAGTGTGCGTGAGTGCTTGCTTAACCTGTCTTTCAATTCCCCAGACTGTCAACGCGACAACATGCCCATAAGGAAGAATCCCCTCGGGATCAGTAGAAGCCACAGAAGAACTAAACAGACGGGATAAGGCATCAGGCTTGGTGTTTTTGCTACCCGGACGGTAAGAAATCACAAACTCGAAACGAGCGAAAAACAACGCCCAACGAGCTTGACGGGCATTAAGTCGTTTGGCAGAACGGATGTACTCAAGGTTCTTATGGTCTGTCCAAACGACAAAGGAACGGTCGCCCCCTCCAACCACTGTCGCCATTCGCCTAGGGCTAAGCGGATGGCGAGCAGTTCGCGGTTACCCACATCATAGTTGCGTTCAGATGGCGACAGGCGATGAGAAAAATAAGCGCAAGGATGAACCTTATCGTCAGACTGGAAGCGCTGGGATAGAATGGCTCCCACGCCTACCTCTGAAGCGTCAACCTCGACAATGAATTGTCTAGTGACGTCAGGAGTAACGAGGATAGGAGCGGACGTAAAACGTTCTTTTAGAAGATCAAAAGCTCCCTGGGCGGAACCGGACCACTTAAAACACGTCTTGACAGAAGTAAGAGCTGTGAGAGGGGCAGCAACTTGACCGAAATTACGAATGAAACGCCGATAGAAATTAGCGAAACCTAAAAAGCGCTGCAACTCGACACGTGACCTTGGAACGGGCCAATCACTGACAGCTTGGACCTTAGCGGAATCCATCTGAATGCCTTCAGCGGAAATAACGGAACCGAGAAAAGTAACGGAAGAGACATGAAAAGAGCACTTCTCAGCCTTCACGTAGAGACAATTCTCTAAAAGGCGCTGTAGAACACGTCGAACGTGCTGAACATGAATCTCGAGTGACGGTGAAAAAATCAGGATATCGTCAAGATAGACAAAAACAAAGATGTTCAGCATGTCTCTCAGAACATCATTAACTAATGCCTGAAAAACAGCTGGCGCATTGGCGAGACCAAACGGCAGAACCCGGTACTCAAAATGCCCTAACGGAGTGTTAAACGCCGTTTTCCACTCGTCCCCCTCTCTGATGCGCACGAGATGGTAAGCGTTACGAAGGTCCAACTTAGTAAAGCACCTGGCTCCCTGCAGAATCTCGAAGGCTGATGACATAAGGGGAAGCGGATAACAATTCTTAACCGTTATGTCATTCAGCCCTCGATAATCCACGCAGGGGCGCAGAGTACCGTCCTTTTTCTTAACAAAAAGAACCCCGCCCCGGCCGGAGAGGAAGAAGGCACTATGGTACCGGCGTCAAGAGACACAGATAAATAATCCTCGAGAGCCTTACGTTCGGGAGCCGACAGAGAGTATAGTCTACCCCGAGGGGGAGTGGTCCCCGGAAGGAGATCAATACTACAATCATACGACCGGTGAGGAGGAAGGGAGTTGGCTCGGGACCGACTGAAGACCGTGCGCAGATCATGATATTCCTCCGGCACTCCTGTCAAATCGCCAGGTTCCTCCTGAGAAGTGGGGACAGAAGAAATGGGAGGGATGGCAGACATTAAACACTTCACATGACAAGAAACGTTCCAGGATAGGATAGAATTACTAGACCAATTAATAGAAGGATTATGACATACTAGCCAGGGATGACCCAAAACAACAGGTGTAAAAGGTGAACGAAAAATCAAAAAAGAAATAGTCTCACTGTGGTTACCAGATACTGTGAGAGTTAAAGGTAGTGTCTCAAATCTGATACTGGGAAGATGACTACCATCTAAGGCAAACATGGGCGTAGGCTTGTCTAACTGTCTGAAAGGAATGTCATGTTTCCGAGCCCATGCTTCGTCCATGAAACAACCCTCAGCCCCGAGTCAATCAAGGCACTGCATGTAGCACCCGAACCGGTCCAGCGTAGATGGACCGACATAGTAGTACAGGATCTAGATGAAGAGACCTGAGTAGTAGCGCTCACCAGTAGCCCTCCGCTTACTGATGAGCTCTGGCCTTTACTGGACATGAATTGACAAAATGTCCATCAAATCCGCAATAGAGGCACAGGCGGTTGGTGATCCTCCGTTCCCTCTCCTTAGTCGAGATGCGAATACCTCCCAGCTGCATGGGCTCAGTCTCTGAGCCAGAGGAGGGAGATGGTTGCGATGCGGAGCAGGGAAACACCGTTGACGCGAGCTCTCTTCCACGAGCTTGGTGACGAAGATCTACCCGTCGTTCTATGCGGATGGCGAGAGCAATCAAAGAGTCCACACTGGCGGGAACCTCCCGAGAGAGAATCTCATCTTTGACCACTGCGTGGAGTCCCTCCAGAAAACGAGCGAGCAGCGCCGGCTCGTTCCAGTCACTAGAGGCAGCAAGAGTGCGAAACTCTATAGAGTAATCCGTTATGGATCGATCACCTTGGCATAGGGAAGCCAGGGCCCTAGAAGCCTCCCTACCAAAAACTGAACGGTCAAAAACCCGAATCATCTCCTCTTTAAAGTTCTGGTAATTGTTTGAACAATCAGCCCTTGCCTCCCAGATAGCTGTGCCCCACTCTCGAGCCCGGCCAGTAAGGAGTGAAATGACGTAAGCAACCCGAGCTCTCTCGCTAGAGTATGTGTTGGGTTGGAGAGAGAACACAATATCACACTGGGTGAGAAAGGAGCGGCTCTCCGTGGGCTGCCCGGAGTAGCAAGGTGGGTTATTAACCCTAGGTTCCGGAGGCTCGGCAGGCCAGGAAGTAACAGGTGGCACGAGACGAAGACTCTGGAACTGTCCAGAGAGGTCGGAAACCTGAGCGGACAGGTTCTCCACGGCATGGCGAGCAGCAGACAATTCCTGCTCGTGTCTGCCGAGCATGGCTCCTTGGATCTCGACGGCAGTGTTACGAACGTCTGTAGTCGCTGGGTCCATTCTTTGGTCGGATCCTTCTGTCATGCAGGTGAATGAGGACCCAAAAGCGACTTGGCGAAAACAGAGTCTTTAATCCAGAAAAGTAATTCTACAAACATAAGACATAATTCCACTCGTAATGACGAGAACAGACTGGAGACTCGATCAAGAACTGCAGGTTGCCTCGGGAAGGCACTTGAACCTAGCAGACTCAGACACCTGCTCTCCACGCAGCATCTGAGGGAAACACGACACGACAGGGCGATACACAGACACAGCACGGTGAACAATAGACAAGGATCCGACAGGGCAGGAACGGAAAACAAGGAGAGAAATAGGGACTCTAATCAGGGAAAAGGATCGGGAACAGGTGTGGGAAGACTAAATGATTGAATAGGGGAATAGGAACAGCTGGGAGCAGGAACGGAACGATAGAGAGAAGAGAGAGAGGAAGGGAGAGAGAAAAAGGGGAACGAACCTAAAAAGACCAGCAGGGGGAAAATGAACGGAGGGAAAAGCAAAATGACAAGACAATCTAAGACAAAACATGACAATGTGTATGTGACAAATAAAATTTGATTTGATTTGATTTGATTTAGGGAGAGGCTACCCACAAAAATGCTAAAGTTTACTATAGAATAGTACAGTACTTACTATAGAATTATTTTGTAAACTGTAGAATACTATATACTGTATCCCTCTCGTGTCGTACTTAGTATAGAATTTTGTAGTAAATTGTAGTAAGTACTAACATATTATCCACACACAAAAGAACACTGTGGTAAATACTACAAAAATATCTGCTAAACACTACACACCGCAATACCCTTTTAAAAACTACTAATTTGCATTTTCTTTATTAAACCTTTTATTTAACTAGGCAAGTCAGTTGAGAACAAATTATTATTTACAATGACAGCCTAGGAACAGTGGGTTAACTGCTTTGTTCAGGGGAAGAACAACATTTTTTTTTTACCTCGGGGATTCAATCTAGCAACCTTTCGGTTACTGGCCCAATGCTCTAACCACTAGGCTACCTGCATATACCCTGCCCATTCCCCTTCCCATATCCCAATTTGTGCCACCTGTAAGTGAGAGACCTACATGCCAAGCATAGACCATATATTATGTTCCCTATGGTTATATGAAATAGTACAGGCTCTGACCTCTGTTCAGAACCCATCCCTACCTACATACATACATGCATACCTACCTACATGTTATGGAAAGTATTTTTAATATTTCTCCAGTAGGTTCCCTCAAGGAGAACCCCTCCCACTTCTACATGACGTAAAATCTGTAGTACACTTTCCTGCCAAAGCATGGCGCCACAGATTTACAATAACAGACAGATGGGGTTCTTGTTTCTCCTGCCCACAGAGGAGGCAGGATCCACCAAACGTTTCCCTGTGGGTGACTTTATTTGCATAAAGTTCTGTAAAATCACCAGGAAATAATCTCAGTGATTTTACTTTCGGAAAAATTTTGTGAAATACTGTGGTATATATGATCATTATTAGGATGTAGTTAGCTTTCTTAGACATACTGTGAACAGCATGTAGGGATAAAAAATAGAAATGATCTGTGTTTGACTTTCAATTTGTACCAGCCAGGACATGGACTATAAATGCTTGGGTAACTTGTGAGGGAATAAATAGTGTGCTACTTTGCTGTGAAATTACCCTATAGTAACAGCCAGCTCCCGAGACATAGAACAGTATCTAGTTGACCTTGTCTTTAAACCTGACCAGATCCCTCTTATCAACACTCATCAATTGTCCGTCAGTGCTCCACATGCCACCCCAGTAGGAGTGTGACCTCTTCAGGTGGCCTCTGGTTATGATGACACCTGCACTGGGGGGGGACACCTGTTCAGTGTGATATTGACTTATGTGGTGTTTATACTTGTTGTTTTACCATACATGTTGCTGACTGCTGGTTGATGATATAATTAACTGTACCTACTGCATTTACTGATATATCATTTTTTATGTTTGACATTTTTCTCTGTGCCTTTAATACTTTTGATTTGAACTGTGTATTTTACAAGATATGTTGTTTCTGTAATTCTTTCCTATTGTTCAGTGTGATTCCCTACATCTGACGGTGGAGGCTCTCATCTGCCTAGGTTATTGTCAAAAGCACCAGGTGAGGGCATTTGTTTCACAACCAACACTCTTAGAAAAAAGGGTTCCAAAAAAGGGTTATTTGGCTGTACCCATAGGAGAACTCTATTTGGTTCCAGGTAGTGCTACCCAGAACCAAAAAGGGTTCTCCTATGGGACAGCTGAAGAACCCTTTTAGGTTCTTTTTTTCTAATAGTGTAGTCAAAAGGCCAGGAGAACCCACACACAAGCAGGCCCACATACAAACAAATCCATACTTGCACAAACAATGGTATGTTTGTGCATGAATGATTTCTGTAAGAGGGTTTTGATTATGTATGCTTGTAATTGGTGAGCATATAGTAGGAAAAAGCTAAATGTCTTTATGGGTCAGGCCACATGTTGGAAAAACTCAGACTTAAAAGATACCTTAGGGAGTGAACGCTATTTATAATTTCTAATAATAATCTTGTTTTCATCAGACCAGAGCATTTTGTTTCTCATGGTCTGAGAGTCCTTTAGGTGACTTTTGGCATTCTCCAAGCGGGCTGTCATGTGCCTTTTACTGTGGAGTGGCTTCCTCTGGCCACTCTACCATAAAGGCCTGATTGGTGGAGTGCTGCAGAGATGGTTGTCCTTCTGGAAGGTTCTCCGATATTCACAGAGGAATTCTGGAGCTCTGTCAGAGTGACCATCGGGTTCTTGGTCACCTGATGTCCAAACAAGGCAGTAACTGTCCCATTCGGAGCCCGGCCAGTCCTCAGAAGCATGATAGAAAAATTCCTCCGGCTACTCCTGTCAAATCTCCCCACGCCAGGTTCTCCTGAGAAGTAGAAGTAAGAAAGCTGGAGGGATGGCAGACACTTAAACTGACCATAGCCTGGTTCCTCTCTAGGTTTCTTCCTAGGTTTTGGCCTTTCTATGGAGTTTTTCCTTGGGGTTTTAGGCTGGGTTTCTGTACAGCACTGTGAGATATTAGCTGATGTACGAAGGGCTATATAAATACATTTGATTTGATAGAGGACTGAGGGTCTTCCAAATATTGAAAGTGTGAAAATAGTTACCCATGTTATTTTGTAAATGTATATATATTTTTCTTCATATTTTTTTCCCCATATTTTTTTCTCAATTTATTTTTTTGTCGGGGGGGGGGGGGTGTTAGAATACCATTTTGGCATTTTGTATATAGTTATTTGTTTTAAAATGTATACCTTCACCAATTCGGCCACTCGGGTACATTTGGGCTACTTGTGTGGGACACCTGGGTGACTTCATGATAAATGTCATGTAAGCACACTCATTTTGGAAGTACTGCTGCCCTCTTATGCTTTTGACTGAAAGTGTCCCCATCATCCTATCTGAATGTTTGTTTTATCTTGTTCATTTTTAAGATGATGATATAAAAATAAAAAACGTATGTTTTTTTCATTGTATTATCTAAACCAGATCTTTTTTTCCATGATGCCTTACCACCATAGGCCTCTATGGAGATGGTGTCCTCAAGCTGCCCCTCACCAGTCTAACAGAGGAATTCAAGTGTGCAAAAACCAGGCTCCAAATGACACTGAATGAATCTCGAGACCCAGTGGTGAGCAACAACGCGCCGACCTTGGCAACTGGGCGCAAATGGAGGCCAGGAAAAGCAGTCCAGGAGGCAACAGCAGCCCTCAGACATGCTGACATTGTGGGTCATGTTCAGCAAGGGAGAGCAGGCCTTGGGCTAACTAGCCGTGCTGCTTGGAGTAAGGCCACTGCACCAGAGCGGCGGAAGATGGTAGTGCAGGAAGTACGCCATCAGGAGGAGGCTGCAAGGTGGGCCAAGGCAGTCTCTCTTGCCAAACAGGGACAGTGGACTCGATGGGACAGTGTGGAGAAGAGGAAGATCAGCTGGAAGGATCTGTGGGCCATGGAAGCGAGGCGGTTGAGCTTTTCCATCAGAGCAACATATGACGTCCTTCCAACACCAGTTAATCTTCACCAATGGTATGGTGAAGATCCGGACTGTGCCCTCTGTTCCATGCCAGCCAACCTCAGGCACATTCTCACAGGCTGTAAAACAAGCCTCGCCCAAGGACGCTACACTTGGCGTCACAACCAAGTCCTTAAAAACCTTGCGTCTGCCCTGGAGGACAAGCGAGCTGCCACCAACTCCCTACCACCCACAGCAGCATCACACTCCTTACGGACAAACTTTGTCCGCGAAGGGGCTAAACCACCGAAGAGCGGCTCTACACCATTAGAGCGAGACCAGCTGCTCTTGGCCCGCGACTGGAAAATGATAGCTGACATTGGCCGGCAACTTGTGTTTCCTCCGGAGATCGCAACCACCACCCTAAGACCTGACATGGTGCTCTGGTCCCGTTCACTCAATAAGGTCTTCATCATTGAGCTCACAGTACCCTGGGAAAACTCAGTAGATGAGGCTTATGAGCGAAAACATCTGCGCTATGCTGATCTAGCTGCCGAAGCACGGCATCATGGCTGGAACACAGAAGTCCGACCAGTGGAGGTGGGCTGCAGAGGTTTTGTGGCAACATCTACAACCAGACTGCTTAGAGACCTGGGAATTAAGGGCCAGAGCCAGCGTTCGGCAATCAAAGCTGTATCAGAGGCGGCAGAAGGCAGCAGTCAGTGGCTCTGGATGAAGAGGAAAGACCCCAGCTGGGCCCCGAAGTGAGAGGGCCAGGAGGTATGCGGTCAACAATGATTGACTCAGGGAGGAGGACGCCCCTGCCATGCATAGTCCCATGGGATGTTTGCTATCAACAACAAGGCAACTCCTATGACTAATTGGGAATGGGACGCAAGCGTAGGATTGATCACCCTGTCGCTGGCCGCCTTTGAGGAGGGTGTATAGTGTGAAAGGCCGAAACACCCTAGGAACCAAAGGTACACTACTGACGATGCGCTCCCCAAATTTCACCACGCTCACTGTTCATTAACTCTTGGAAGTGCTTGCACAAAGGATAGTAACATCTCATCCTGTGTTCTTGGAATCTGAATATCTGGACTTGTCCAGTGACTGCTGAGAAAGATCAGCTGACAACAGGGGAAAGTCCTTGTGGCGGCACGGAGAGACGGCTGACAGGAGGGAATAGACCCCACTGGGACAGTCATGGGGTAGCTTCCCATTTCTGTAGTTTCCCATGCTTCGCAGTATGTTGGAAACACCCGCTTTAGCTACAGAAAGTCAAAATACGAGAATACCCCTAGAGTCTGCGAGAGCGGGGGCGGAAGATGACTCATCGGCTGACAACATGGTAACGACTGGACTGGAAACGACTACGAGTAATGAGAGCACAGCACAAGAGAACACCACAGCAACTGTCACAAGTTCTGCTGCAACAGTGGGCCATAAACAGATGCAGGTATGTGTCTGTGGTTGGAGGAAAGTTACATCACACCATGGGTTGAGGATCCACCAGGGGAAGAAGGGGTGTTTGGGTAAAGAGAGACAGAGAACTCGCATTGATTACTTTCTGCGAAAGCGATCAAATCAGTCGAATGAAGCACAGCAACTGGACGCAAACCATAGTTTGCAGTGCATCAGTACCACTGTCATGGAGGACGTAAACTCAAGCACCGAAGTAGCAACTGAGGTGGAACCAACAACAGGAGTGGAACTCACCCAGCCTCCCAGACCTGCAGTCGAGAGGAGACTACCAGGGCACAGACCGTATGTGAAGTGGCCTGGCGCCAGTGACAAGAAGTTGTGGGAAACAGTGAATACTGACCTTACCTTGACCCTCGAGAAACTTCGAGGCACAGTGGAGAAGAAGTTGGAGAGGATGGGGGACATCATCTATGAGTACGGGACAGAAAGATTTGGAGTGGAAGAGGCAAAAGGCGGGAGAAAGGTTCCAACCCCACCAGTTTCCAGAAGGCAACAAGAAATCAAGCGCCTCGTTCAAGAAAGGCGGCAGCTT
This sequence comes from Oncorhynchus gorbuscha, assembly GCF_021184085.1. NCBI lineage: Eukaryota > Metazoa > Chordata > Actinopteri > Salmoniformes > Salmonidae > Oncorhynchus > Oncorhynchus gorbuscha. The sequence continues at coordinate 76,653,925 of NC_060174.1, forward strand.
AAGAAACAGTGGAAGAAGGCCTCGGAAGTGGAAAAGGAGGGCATAGAGGCACTTCAAGCTGACATCAAAACCCGGTTGGCATCCCTCCATAGAGCAGAGAACCTACGGAAACACAGAAGGAAAAAAGAACAAACTAGAACTCGATTCTATAAAGATCCCTTCAAGTTCCTTAAAAGTCTCTTCACAAAAGAAAAAAGTGGAGCTCTAAAAACAACAAAGACCTAGAGGAGCACCTGAGAATAACAAACGTTGACTCAAAGCGACATGAACATCTGGCCATCCCATCAGATATCCCACCCATTGAACCCCCGGAACATCATATTGAGACCAGCCCTCCGACATGGAAAGAGGTGGAAGACACAGTTCGACGGGCAAGAACAGCATCAGGCCCGGGGCCAAATGGAGTCCCGTACAAAGTGTATAAGAACACACCAGACGTCCTAAGGTTCCTCTGGAGGCTTATGAGAACAGCTTGGCAGAAGAAGATAATACCCAAAGTGTGGCGTAGGGCAGGCGGGGTCCTGATCCCTAAGGAGAAGGATGCAGTGAACATCAGCCAATTCCGCCCAATCTCCTTACTGAATGTCGAGGGAAAAATCTTCTTTAGGGTCATTGCCCAGAGGATGGCCGAGTACCTACAAAGGAATACGTACGTCGATGCATCTGTACAGAAGGCAGGAATATCAGGGTTCTCTGGCTGCTTGGAACATTCCAGCATGATCTGGCATCAGATCCAAATGGCCAAGGTGGAGAAAAGGGACCTCCATGTAGTCTTCCTCGACCTCGCCAATGCATTTGGCTCTGTGCCCCATGAACTCCTGTGGTCTGCCTTCAGATTTTTCCACATACCGGACACCATCACAAACCTGGTGAAGTCGTACTTCCAGGATCTGCAGTTCTGCTTCACCACCTCAGAGTTCACCACCTCATGGCAGTGCCTGAATGTAGGTATAATGGCGGGATGTACCATTTCTCCGTTGGCATTCACAATGGCAATGGAGGTTATCATCAGATCCTCAAAATGGGTTGCTGGTGGACAGCGAGTCGACTCTGGTTTCCGCCTCCCTCCACTCAGAGCCTACATGGACGACATTACAACATTGACCACCACTGTCCCATGCACCAGGAGACTGCTCAGAAAACTTGAGGAGAACATCAGCTGGGCCCGTATGAAGATTAAACCATCCAAGTCACGCAGCATCTCGATTGTGAAGGGAGTACTCTCTGACCTGAAATTCTTCATCGGAGATGACCAAATCCCAACAGTGTCTGAGCAGCCGGTAAAAAGCCTTGGAAGGTGGTATGATGCAAGCCTGAAGGACAAAGACCAGGTGCAACAGCTGCGCAAAGACATCAGTAGTAGCCTACAGTCCATCGACAACACCCAGCTACCTGGAAAGTTAAAGGCCTGGTGTCTGCAGTTTGGTCTCCTACCCCGGGTGTTGTGGCCCTTAGCACTGTATGAGGTTCCAATCTCAACAGTGGAGAAGATGGAAAGAGGAGTCACAGGCTACTTAAAGAAGTGGCTTGGAGTTCCACGATGCCTTACCACCATAGGCCTCTATGGAGATGGTGTCCTCAAGCTGCCCCTCACCAGTCTAACAGAGGAATTCAAGTGTGCAAAAACCAGGCTCCAAATGACACTGAATGAATCTCGAGACCCAGTGGTGAGCAACAACGCGCCGACCTTGGCAACTGGGCGCAAATGGAGGCCAGGAAAAGCAGTCCAGGAGGCAACAGCAGCCCTCAGACATGCTGACATTGTGGGTCATGTTCAGCAAGGGAGAGGAGGCCTTGGGCTAACTAGCCGTGCTGCTTGGAGTAAGGCCACTGCACCAGAGCGGCGGAAGATGGTAGTGCAGGAAGTACGCCATCAGGAGGAGGCTGCAAGGTGGGCCAAGGCAGTCTCTCTTGCCAAACAGGGACAGTGGACTCGATGGGACAGTGTGGAGAAGAGGAAGATCAGCTGGAAGGATCTGTGGGCCATGGAAGCGAGGCGGTTGAGCTTTTCCATCAGAGCAACATATGACGTCCTTCCAACACCAGTTAATCTTCACCAATGGTATGGTGAAGATCCGGACTGTGCCCTCTGTTCCATGCCAGCCAACCTCAGGCACATTCTCACAGGCTGTAAAACAAGCCTCGCCCAAGGACGCTACACTTGGCGTCACAACCAAGTCCTTAAAAACCTTGCGTCTGCCCTGGAGGACAAGCGAGCTGCCACCAACTCCCTACCACCCACAGCAGCATCACACTCCTTACGGACAAACTTTGTCCGCGAAGGGGCTAAACCACCGAAGAGCGGCTCTACACCATTAGAGCGAGACCAGCTGCGCTTGGCCCGCGACTGGAAAATGCTAGCTGACATTGGCCGGCAACTTGTGTTTCCTCCGGAGATCGCAACCACCACCCTAAGACCTGACATGGTGCTCTGGTCCCGTTCACTCAATAAGGTCTTCATCATTGAGCTCACAGTACCCTGGGAAAACTCAGTAGATGAGGCTTATGAGCGAAAACATCTGCGCTATGCTGATCTAGCTGCCGAAGCACGGCATCATGGCTGGAACACAGAAGTCCGACCAGTGGAGGTGGGCTGCAGAGGTTTTGTGGCAACATCTACAACCAGACTGCTTAGAGACCTGGGAATTAAGGGCCAGAGCCAGCGTTCGGCAATCAAAGCTGTATCAGAGGCGGCAGAAGGCAGCAGTCAGTGGCTCTGGATGAAGAGGAAAGACCCCAGCTGGGCCCCGAAGTGAGAGGGCCAGGAGGTATGCGGTCAACAATGATTGACTCAGGGAGGAGGACGCCCCTGCCATGCATAGTCCCATGGGATGTTTGCTATCAACAACAAGGCAACTCCTATGACTAATTGGGAATGGGACGCAAGCGTAGGATTGATCACCCTGTCACTGGCCGCCTTTGAGGAGGGTGTATAGTGTGAAAGGCCGAAACACCCTAGGAACCAAAGGTACACTACTGACGATGCGCTCCCCAAATTTCACCACGCTCACTGTTCATTAACTCTTGGAAGTGCTTGCACAAAGGATAGTAACATCTCATCCTGTGTTCTTGGAATCTGAATCTTTTGTGTTATATTCTTCTACATTCAATTTACATTTAAAGTGTTTTCTTTCAAATGGTACCAAGAATATGCACATCCTTGGTTCTGTGCCTGAGCTACAGTCAGTTAGATTTGGGTATGTCTTCAGGCGGAAATGTAAAAAAGTAGGGGTAGCTCTTAAGCTAGTGATAAGTGTTTCCAGTTTCAGAGTGTTTTTGTAGTTTGTTCCAGTCATTGGCAGCAGAGAACTGGAAGGAGAGGCGGCCAAAGGAGGAGTTGGCTTTGGGGGTGACCAGGGAGATATACCTGCTGGAGCGCGTGCTACAGGTGGGTGCTGCTATGGTGACCAGTGAGCTGAGATAATGGGGGACTTTACCTAGCAGGGTCTTGTAGATAACCTGGAGCCAGTGGGTTTGGCGACGACTATGAAGCGAGGACCAGCCAACGAGAGTGTACAGGTTGCAGTGGTGGGTAGTATATGGGGCTTTGGTGACAAAACGGATGGCACTGTGATATAAACTGCATCCAATTTATTGAGTAGGGTATTGGAGGCTATTTTGTAAATGACATCGCCGAAGTCGAGGATCGGTAGGATGGTCAGTTTTAAGAGGGTATGTTTGGCAGCATGAGTGAAGGATGCTTTGTTGCGAAATAGGAAGCCAATTCTAGATTTAACTTTGGATTGGAGATGTTTGATATGAGTCTGGAAGGAGAGTCTAACCAGACACCTAGGTATTTGTAGTTGTCCACATATTCTAAGTCAGAACCGTCCAGAGTAGTGATGCTGGACGGGTGGGCAGGTGCAGGCAGCGATCGGTTGAAGAGCATGCATTTAGTTTTACTTGATTTAAGAGCAGTTGGAGGCCACGGAAGGAGATTTGTATGGCATTGAAGCTCCGCCTTCTCCACCGATGGCTCAGTTTGGCCGGGCGGCCAGCTCTTGGAAGAGTCTTGGTGGTTCCAAACTTCTTCCATTTAAGAATGATGGAGGCCCCTGTGTTTTTGGGGACATTCAATAATGGAGAGATTTTTGTTATCCTTCCCCAGATCTCTGCCTCGACACATGGCTTGGTTTTTGCTCTGAAATGCACTGTGGGACCTTATATAGACAGATGTGTGCCTTTCCAAATCATGTCCAGTCAATTAAATTACCCACTGATGGACTCCAAGTTGTAGAAACATCTCAAGGATGATCAATGGAAACAGGATGCACCTGAGCTCAATTTAGAGTCTCATAGCAAAGGGTCTGAATACTTATGTAAATAAGATATCTATTTTTAATACATTTACAAAAAATGCTAAAAACCTGTTTTCACTTTGTCATTACTGTGTATTGTGTGTAGATTGCTGAGGACATTTTCTTTTTAAGGCTGTAATGTAACAAACTGTGGAAAAGGTCAAAGGGTCTGAATACTTTCCGAAGGCACTGTATATCACTATGGATGACAGTAGTGTAATGACTGGCTTGTGCTCTGCAGAGCAGTAGTACACACTGTAAACCACTTATCTATCTGTAAGCTCAGAGAGTAGATAAGTGGTAACACACTGTAAACTCAGAGCATAGAGAGGGATAACAATCTGCCCACTGGGCACACAACGTCATTTCAATGTGGAAATGTGGGTACAATTTGGTTGAGAAGTCGATCATTTATTCACCCACTCAAAAAGGACAGACAGAAGTTTGTTTAATTCCAAATGTGTTATTATTCTGCTTTCAACCATCTAAAAGCACAATGTCTGATTATTGGTTTAGTTGTCATCTAAATGTGTTAGCACTATACTTTCAACCATTTAAATGCACAATGTCTGATTATTGGTTTAGTTGTCATCTAAATGTGTTAGCACTATACTTTCAACCATTTAAATGCACACAAAAAAATTAAATGGAATACAATGTCAAATATTTTGTATTTATACAGCAAATTAATATGTTATTACTGTGCTTCATCTAATAACCCAATTACTGTACCTGGATTGCAAAATGCTTCCATGAATGTGAAACTAATTTTAAGGTTGAATAAATACTGTTACATTAGTTTGTAAGGTACAGTGTCTTCAGAAAGTATTTACACTCCGTTACTTTTTAAACATTTTGTTATGTTACAGCTTAAATTTAAAATGGATTACAATGGCCAACACACAACAATATACCCCATAACGTCAAAGTGTGATTTCTTTTACGAATGAATAAAAAATTAAAAGTTGAAATGTCTTGAGTCAATAAGTATTCCACACCTTTGTAATGGTAAGCCTAAATCAATTAAGGAGAACAGATTTGCTTAATGAGTTGCATGGACTCGATAATATAGTGTTTACATGATTGTATTTACATGATTGACTACCTCATCTCTGTAAACCACACACATACGTACATATGCACATACATATGTAATGTCCCTCAGTCGAGCAGTGAATTTCAAACACAGATTCAACCACAAAGACCAGGGAGGTTTTCCAATGCCTCACAAAGAAGGGCACCTATTGGTAGATGGGTAAACATTAAAAAAGCATACATTGAATATCCCTTTGAGCATGGTGAAGTTATTAATTACACTTTGGATTGTGTATCGATGCACCCAGTCATTACAACGATACAGGCGCCCTTCCTAATTCAGTTGCTGGAGAGGAAGGAAACCGCTCAGGGATTTCACTATGATGCCAATGGTGACTTTAAAACAGTTACAGAGTTTAATGGCTGTGGTAGGGGAAAACTGAGGATGGGTGAACAACATTGTAGTTAATCCACAATATTAACCTAATTTACAGAGCCTGTACAGAATAAACATGTTTGCAACAAGGCACTAAAATAATACTGCAACCTTTTTGTCCTGAATACAAAGTGTTATGTTTGAGGCAAATTCAATACAACACATTATTGAGTACCACTCTCCATATTTTCAAGCATAGTGGTGGCTGCATCATGTTATGGGTATGCTTGTAATCATTAAGGATTGGGAAGAATTTCAGGATAAAAATAAAGGGAATGGAGCAAAGCACAGGCAAAATCCTAGAGGGATGGGAGATGAATTCACATTTCAGCAGGAAATTAACCTAAAATAGAAGTCAAAAAAGTTTTGACCTAAATCTGCTTGAAAATATATGTCAAGACCTGAAAATGGTTGTCTAGCAATGATCAACAACCAATTTGACAGAGCTTGACAATTTAAAAAAAAAAGAATAATTGGCAACTCTTGCACAATCCAGGTATGGAAAGATCTTAGAGAACTCATAGCTGTAATCGCTGCCAAAGGTGAATTTGAACATGTATTGACTCAGGGAGTTGAATGCTTATCTAATTAAGATATGTTAGTGTAATATTTTTTATAATTTGTTGACAATTTTTTGTTGTTGTTGACTTTACAGAGTTTTATGTAGATTGTTGACCAAAAATTGTAATTAAATCCATTTTAATCTCACTTTGTAACACAACAAAATGTTGGCAAAAGTCAAGGAGTGTGAATACTTTCTGAAGACACTATAGCCTTAACTTTAGACTATTTACTCTATTACAAAATGAATAATGAATTGTGTTTGGTTGACAGCGCAACCAAATATTAACATTTAAAAGAGTGCTTGGGTAGTTTCATCTGAGCCACTGAATTTATCCTCTTGTTTAACTTATTTTTGGTTTAGTTGGAGGCGTGAATCCAACATGTATTTTGTTAATAGTTAATAGGCTATTTACTGTATTGTAAAAGTGATATTGAGTTGTGTTCAAATCTAATTGTATTTATCACATGCGGCGAGTACAACTGGTGTAGACTTTACAGGGAAATGCTTGATTACAAACCTTTCCCAATGATGCAGATTACATTGTTTTATATTAAAATAAGTAAATAACACCAAATAAATGAAATGAAATAAAATACACAAGAATGGAGCTATATACAGGGAATAATAATACCAGATCAATGTGCAGAGATTGAGGTACTTGAGGTAGATGTACATGAAGGTAGGGTAAAGTGACTAGGCATCTGGATAGAATAATACGAGTAAAATAAAGAACAGAGTAGCAGCAGCAAATGAGGATTGTAAAAGTGTATGTGTGTGTTTGTGTTATGTCGGTGTGTGTGCATCTGTATTTTTTGAATGTGTGAGGGATTTGTGTGGGAGTGACAGTGTTGTGTGTGTGTGTGTGTGTGTGTGTGTGTGTGTGTGTGTGTGTGTGTGTGTGTGTGTGTGTGTGTGTGTGTGTGTGTGTGTGTGTGTGTGTGTGTGTGTGTGTGTGTGTGTGTGTGTGTGTGTGTGTGTGTGTGTGTGTGTGTGTGTGTATGGTGTGTAAATAAAGTCTAGTGGTTGTGTGTAGTGTCAGTGCAAGAGAGAGTCAGTGCAGATAGTTTGGGGGCCATTAATTGACTATTTAGCAGTCTGGCCATTTAGCAGTCTTATGGCTTGTCTGTAGAAGCTGTCTCGGAGCCTGTTGGTCCGAGAATCGATGCTTCGGTACCATCTGCTGGACTGTAGCAGACTATGGCTTTAGTGGCTGGAGTCTGGCAATTCTTCGGGCCTTCCTCTGACACTGCCTGATATAGAGGCCCTGGATGGCAGGGAGCTCGGACCCAATGATGTACAGGGCTGTCCGCACCACCCTTTGTAGCGCTTTGTGGCAAAGGGCAGTGCAATTGCCAAACCAAGCGGTAATGCAGCCAGTCAAGATGCTCTCGATTGTGCAGCTGTAGAACTTTTTGAGGATCTGAGGGCCCATGCCAAATCTTTTCAGCCTCCTGAAGGGAAAGAGGTGCTGCCGTGCTCTCTTCATGACTGTGCGGTTGTGTGTGGACCATGTTTTCCAAGATGACGTAGCAGTGCAGACGTTGTTTGTCGTTCTCCCGTGTAGATTTGCTATTTCGTCTATTTTGTATATATTTTCAATCTCTTTTTCCATTTGTAAATTAAATTTGGAGAGAAACCTTATAGCTGTGGTCAATGTGGGAACAGTTTTACTAGATCTGGCCATCTGACATTGCACCAGAGAATACACACAGGAGAGAAATCTTATAGCTGTGGTCAATGTGGGAAGACTTTTTTTTAATCACCCAATGTGATACGGATCTTCTATTTTTAGACCTAATAGCCAGAACTTCCATCAGAAGCTAGCCACCAGAAGCTAACCAGCTTATTAGCTACTAGCTATTTAGTCATTTTTTAGCCACAGCTAGCGGCCTTTACCTTTAGCACAGACACCAGCCACTTTTACCCTGATTAATACTTGCGTCTGCACAGCGCATTATCAACCCTGAGCATATCGGACTGTTTTTCTCCACCTCAACACCGGATTCCTGCCGTAAGCCCTGGACCATTACTCCTGATTATCGCAGCTAGCTAGCTGCCACCGAGTGGCCCAGCCCCGAAGCTAGCCTTGAGCCAGGCCCATCTCGCGGCCTGCTCAGTGATCACTCGATGATCACTCGGCTACATAGCTGTTGCCTACCGGACTCTTCACTAACACGACTAGAATCCACTACACCACCGGATTCTTGGCGTAAGCTCTGTACCTTTGCATCGGATCATCACTGCTAGCTAGCTGCTACCGAGTGGCTATAGTGGCTAACTCCCTTGTCCCGAAGCTAACACCAGTTAGCCGCGAGCCAGGTGCATCTCCCAGCTAGCAAACAAAATGACTCCAGCTGCAATACCTCTTTTGCCAACTGGCCTGGACCCTTTGTCGACACGGAGCCCTGCCGTTCAATCACGACTGGTCTGCCAACGTAATTCCATCCGTTGTGCCCTCAACCGGCCTTTGCCGTACTTTGGAGCAGACGCTTCTACTAGCCCTGGCCTGCTAACTTTCTTTTGAACGCCATGTCTCCCGCTTGCTAGCGTAGTAACGACTACCTAGTGGCTTCTCTGTTTCATCTATTGCTGTTCATTGGACCGAATGATCACTTGGCTATATAGCTGTTGCCTGCTGGACTGTTCATTAATCACAGTACTCCATTTTGTGTATTTTGTTTATCTGTTGGCCCCAGCCTCGAACTCAGGCCCTGTGTGTAGTTAACCTCACCCTCTCTGCCCATTCATCGCCATTTTACCTGTTGTTCTTGTCTTAGCTGATTAACTGTTGTTGTCTTACCCGTTGTTGTCTTGCTAGCACTCCCAATCAACACCTGTGATTGCTTTATGCTTCGCTTTATGTCTCTCTCTGTCAATATGTGTTGTATACTGTTGTTTAGGATAGTTATTATTGTTTTAGTTTACTGCAGAGCCCCTATTCCCACTGTACATGCCTTAGATACCTCATTTGTCCCACCTCCCACACATGTGGTGACCTCACCCAGTATAACCAGCATGTCCAGAGATGCAACCTCTCTTATCATCACTCAGTGCCTGGTCTTACCACCACTGTAGCCACACCCCACCATGCACCTGTCTGCACATTATGAATCTATTTTACTATGCCCAGTATAGTATTATTCTCTGTCCCCAACAAACTAGACAAACAGTTTTGTTAGCCTTTAGCCATACCCTCATCCTACTCCCCTGTTCCTCGTGTGACGTGGAGGTTAAACCAGGCCCTGCGTGTCCCCAGGTACTCTCATTTGTTGACTTGTGTAACCGTAAAAGCCTTGGTTTTACGGTTTGTTTTACTCACTGCTTTAGCACACTCCGCAAACCCTTATGTCCTTGCTGTGTCTGAATCCTGGCTTAGGAAGGCCACCAAAAACTTGGAGATTTCCATACCCAACGAGTATTGCAGTCTCTATGGGGGTACCACAGGGTTCAATTATCGGGCCAACTCTTTTCTCTGTATATATCAACGATGTCGCTCTAGCTTAGGGTGATTCCCTGATCCACCTCTACGCAGACGATGCCATTCTGTATACATATGGCCCTTTTTTGGACACTGTGTTAACAAACCTCCAAACAAGCTTCAATGCCATACAACACTCCTTCCGTGGCCTCCAACTGCTCTTAAACGCTAGTAAAACTAAATGCATGCTTTTCACCGGATCTCTGCCCGCACTCGCCTGCCTGACTAGCATCACTACTGTGGACGGTTCTGACATAGAATATGTGGACTACTACAAATACCTAGGTGTCTTGAAAGACTGTGAACTCTCCTTCCAGACTCATATTAAACATCTCCAATCCAAAATTAAATCTAGAATCGGCTTTCTATTTCACAACAAAGCCTCCTTCACTCATGCTGCCAAACATACCCTCGTAAAACTGACTATCCTACCGATCCTCAACTTCGGCGATGTCATTTACAAAATATCCTCCACCACTTTTCCTATAGTCCACAATCAGCTCCTTTCTCTTGCTCACATTGAAGGAGAGGTTGTTGTCCTGGCACTACACTGCCAGGTCTCTGACCTCCTCCCTATAGACTGTCTCATCGTTGTTGGTGATCAGGCCTACCACTTTTGTGTCGTCAGCAAACTTAATGATGGTGATGGAGTCATGCATGTCCATGCAGTTGTGGGTGTATATGGAGTACAGGAGGGGACTAAACACGCACCCTTGAGGGTCCCCAGTGTTGTGGATCAGCGTGGCAGATGTGTTGCTGCCTACCCTTATCACCTAGGGTCGGCCCGTCAGGAAGTCCAGGATACAGTTGCAGAGGGAGGCGTTTAGTCCCAGGATCTTTAGCTTAATGATGGGCTTTGTGGGTACTATGGTATTCAACGCTGAGCTGTAGTCAATGAACAGCATTCTCACATACAGTAGGTGCTCCTTTTGTCTATGTGGGAAAGGGCGGTGTGGAGTGCGATTGAGATCACGTATGTGGATCTGTTGGGATGATATGTGAATTGGAGTTTGTCTAGGGTTTCCGGCATCATGGTGTTGATGTGAGCCATGACTTTGAAAGCACTTCATGGCTACCGACATGAATGCTACGGAGCGGTAATAATTTAGGCAGGTTACCTTCGCTTTCTTGGGTACAGGGAATATGGTCATCTGTTTGAAACATGTAGGTATTACAGCCTCGGTCAGAGAGAGGTTTAAAATGTCTGTGAAGACACTTGGCAGTTGGTCCACGCATGCTTTGAGTACACGTCCTGATAATCCTTCTGGCCCCGTGGCATTGTGAATGTTAACCTGTTTAAAGGTCTTGCTCACATTGGCTACGGAGAGCGTGATCACACAGTTGTTCGGAACAGCTGGTGCTCTCATGCATGCTTCAGTGTTTCTTGCCTCGAAGGGAGCATATAAGGTATTTAGCTTGTCTGGTAGGCAGATCGTATATGGGTTTTGATTTGTAGTCCGCAATAGTTTTCAAGCCCTGCCACATCTGACAAGCATCTAAGCCGGTGTAGTAGGGTTCAATCTTAGTCCTGTATTTACACTTTGCCTGTTTGATGGTTTGTCTGAGGTAATAGCGGGATTTATTAAAAGAGTCCGGATTAGTGTCCCGCTCCATGAAAGCGGCAGCTCTTTCCTTTTAGCTCGTTGCTGATGTTGCCTGTAATCCATGGCTGCTGGTTGGTATACTCCTCAATGCCATATTACTGTCTGTGCTAGCAGAACAGTCCTGTGGCGTAGCATCCACGTCATCTGACCACTTCCATATTGAGCAAGTCATTGGTACTTCCTGCTTTAGTTTTTGATTTTAAGCAGGAATCAGGAGGACATTATTATGGTCAGATTTGCCAAATGTAGGGTGAGGGAGAGCTTTGTACTGTATGCATCTCTGTGTGTGGAGTAATGGTGGTCTCGAGTTTTTTTCCTCTGGTTGCACATGTGACATGCTGGCAGAAATGAGGTAAAACAGATTTAACTTTGCCTGCTTTAAAGTCCCCAGCCACTAGGAGCACCAAGCATTTTATTGTTTGCTTAAGACCGAGTACGGTCTTAAGGGCAGCATCAGTTCATGGTAGTAAATAGACTGCTACAAATAATATAGATGAGAACTCTCTTGGTAGATAGTGTGGTCTACAACTTATCATGAGGTATTCTACCTAAGGCGAGCAATACCGCGAGACTTCTTTAATATTAGACGTTGCGCACCAAAAGCTATTGACAAAGACACACACCCCCGACCCTCATCTTACCAGACATACTGTAGCTGCTCTGTCCTGCCAATGCACAGAGAAGCCAGCCAGCTCTATATTATCCGTGTTGTCATTTAGCTACGTCTCTGTGAAACATAAGATATCACTGTTTTTAATGTCCTGTTGGTAGGATAGTCTTAATCGTACATCGTACAGTTTGTTTTCCAATGATTGCACGTTGGCCAATAATACGTAGGGTATTGGTGGTTTACCTACTCGTCTGCAAATTCTTACAAGGCACTCCTCTCCATTTTTGTCCATCTTTTCTTCACGCGGATGACAGGGTTTTGGGCCTTGTCTTGACAGTATATCCTGTCAAGCAGTATATCCTTTGTGTCGGACTCATTAAGAATTTTTTTTTGTCCAGATCGTGGTGAGTAATTGCTGTTCTGTTGTCCAGAAGCTCTTTTGGCCATAAGAGACGGTAGCAGCAATATTATGTACAAAATGAGTTACAAACAATGCGAAAAAATAAATAAAATAGCACAGTTGTTTAGGAGCCCTTAAAACGGCAGCCTTGAAGATCTGATGTTATTTCAAAGGTACAAATTCAACATATTTTATACAAGGTATGTCTGTGTTGAAAATGTATTACCATGGTTGAAATTTCACCCTCAAAACAACAGTTGATAACTTTTTCCAAATCCAATGTATTTTTCGCATTGCACGTCAAAATACGTTAACAAATTAAGCTGAATCAACGTTGGTTCAGCCAGTTTGTGCCCAGAAGCTTCTGGCTGAGGCCTTATCACCAACACAGGAACACGGATCCAATAATTAATTCTGAGGCAGATGGCACAATCCGATTCAGATAGAAATTATTATTTTGAAGACTTTTGGTAAGTTTCTATATAATCCAAGTTTAGAATATGGAGTTAATTTAAATAGTCACCTTTACATGAATGATAGTGACATTGTGGAGGAGATGAAAGTAGATTAATGGATCAACTAGGGCAGTTACTATAGCAGAAGGGTGAGTATTATTGATGTTGCTGCCTCTGGGGAAGTTACTATTGTAGATACACAGATGGGTCGTTCCATGAAAAGAGTGCCTTTTGCGTCACTGATATTTTAAGTAGAAATTGTGCAGCAATATTGAATTTAAAAGCCTGTTGTATTAATAAGTAAAGTGTCCTTTAATATAGACCACATGGAGAATTCAATAAATCTGATTTTATTATATGAATACAGGCTAGCTAATGTGCCAGAATTCAGCATTTTGACATGTCAATTCTAGGAAGATTTCAACCCACTTGGTCCAAAAATGTCTAAGTTTCACCATTATTGTAAAACCCTAGATATTTTGTTGATTTGACAAAGTCATTTCTTAAGATTATATATTTCATGTGACTAGGGATTTTGTTTCTCATTTTAATGACAACCCTATTATGTGAACTGAACTCTCATTTTACTATGTTGAAACTATCACTTAAAATAATTACAATTAAAAATAAACATTGAACATCTAATAGATATATTATAGTGTAAAAGCAGGTGAGCTGGTTCTACTCTTTTTGGCCATTTTCTGGTGTTTTGTGGTGGGAAACTAAGCGGGTTGAGCATAACACATCAACCCTTTTACACATGTCAACTCTGTTACAGGCTATAACTGTTTTAGCAATTACATGTTTTTGTGTAGCTTGCATTCAATTGCCACTCCCTGTTGCACACAACAAGTTTTCATTCCCCCTGTCAAGGGGATTTAAGGCTGATTTAAGATGAAATCGTCAACCCTTTTAAGGTCAACCCTGTTACTTTATTTGGCACTTGATAGGCACTTACTATATATTGTTTTATTTAATCTCTTAATGTGATTTTTTAAAGTTTTTGTTGAACATGCGCTTGTTATGAGAAAATTATTTTTGACCAAGTTACACTTCCCAAAAGGCACCAAATTTGTAGGATGACCCAAATTCTATAGTATAATCGACATGGACAAGCCAAAAAACCCTTTATGGTTCTATGTAGAACCTTTTTCTTTATAGTGCCTTCAACAAAACAGTGTTTATTTGATTTCACTACCCAAGTCAGTTGAGAACAAATTCTTATTTACAATGCCGCCTTATGGGACTCCCAATCACAGCTGATTGTGATACAGCCTGGAATCGAACCAGGGTCTGTAGTGACACCTCTAGCACTGAGATGCAGTGCCTTAGACGGCTGCGCCACTCGGGAGTCCGAAGTGTAAGGTAAGAAACATTTTCAAATTATGCAATACTTAACATTAAATGGCTCAAAATAACCCAGTCAATTATATATCCAGTGATTATTTTCCCTGTCAAACTAATTTGCCACAGTTGACAAAAGTGTCCAATGAACAAGGTCCATGTAACTGAACTCTTATTGCTGTGGCCACAAATCCCACCCGTCTGATCTAGGCCTACACATTAGCAGTTTTGAAGGGCAGATACAGTGCTGGTCTATGGATCCCAGAGATAACCGTTTGCACCACAAGTTTTTAAATTAATCACACACTTTAGCATCCGTTGTCTCCAATCAGCTAGTATTGGCTCCTAGACAAGGGTAAGGTCAAACACACTAGTGGATGGGAGGCATAGGAATTGCATTATGGTTCATTGTACTCTACTGCTTACTTTGGTGGTAAGCATTTCATTGTTGTGCAATCTCCTCAGGTCACACACGCAAGTGCACACACACACACGCAAGTGCACACACACACACGCAAGTGCACACACACACACACACACACACACACACACACACACACACACACACACACACACACACACACACACACACACACACACACACACACACACACACACACACACACACACACACACACACACACACACACACACACACACACACACACACACGCACACGCACACGCACGCACACACACACACACAATACACATGTGTGTCACCCTTTAATTCTATGCTTGTTTTCTCTTCGCTGCTTGCTTCCCTACCAGAACTAATGGAAAAACTACTCTGGTTGCACATATTGCCACAGCATGAATCCATTTCAACACCTTGTGCACCACCGAACCACTTGGAACAAGTCTGCTAGTTCCTTTCATGTTTTATCAAAGTCCTGCAGGGTTGAGTCTTGAAATTCAAAATAGCTTTTATTTAAGCACAAAAATGTGTTTGCATTGTAAAGAAACAACATTGAGGTCTGAAAACACACTGTTGGGGTAGATAAAGTGAGCTGTAAGAATGCATATGGGAAACAGTGTAGATATGCAAATGCCTTGTAGGGCTCAGAAGTTATGGACTATCTTGAAGAGTAGCACCATTCATATGCATAAGGGGAGGCTCATTGATTTGCAAAATCCAACTTTGCCTATTTCCACATGGTAGATTTCACAAAAAAAAGAGGAATAAAGTTTGACAAATGTTCTGAGACACTTAGTTCAAAGATTCCAGCCTAGAGACAAGATGTCCAGAAACATTTTTAGGGTCTTTTTAAGCCAATTTTCAATTCAGTTAATCTTCACTCAACACTCTTTGTCAATTTTAGTTTTGCATAACTGGCATCTGTCTTTATTGCCACTTCAGCAAAATATCTGACTGACCGGAATTTTAACCCAGGTCTCCTGTATGCTATAAGACTGTTAGCCTGCTGAGCTAAGGCCTGGGCATTAGCTTTAGTAGATAATGAAAGTCTTCAGGTCTCAAGCAAGGGTACTAATCACATGAGTGTGGTTGTCCCTGGTTGACTCTGTTCTATCCTCTTTGCTCTAGGGCAGGGGTGTCAAACTCATTTTCCCAGGATTGTATTATAAAATGGATTATATTTCCTCTTTTGGAATGTTCTGTCTGTCCCCATTTGATTGCAGCACTCGTGCTGGCAAAACTCAGGGTCACTGCTACTCTAACTTCTGCGATGCATACAAGTCTCTCCTCCGCCCTCCTTTTGGCAAATCTGACCACGACTCCATTTTGCTCCTCCCTTCCTGTAGGCAGAACTCAAACAGGATGTACCAGTGTTAAGAATTATTCTACCCTGGTCTGACCAATCAGAGTCCACACTCCTAGATTGGTTTGATCACGCGGACTGGGACATGTTCCGGGTAGCCTCAGAGAATAATATTGACGTATACGCTGATTCGGTGAGTGAGTTTATAAGGAAGTGCAGAGGAGATGTTTTACCCACTGTGACTATTAAAACCTACCCTAACCAGAAACTGTGGATAGATGGCGGCATACGCAGAAAACTGAAAGCGCGAACCACCGCATTTAACCTTGGAAAGGTGATGCTGTTCATTGACGAGAACTCAGCATTCAACACCATAGTACGCTCCAAGCTCATCATTAAGCTAGAGACCCTGGGTCTCAACCCCGCCCTCTGCAATTGGGTCCTGGACTTCCTGGCGGGCCACCTCAGGTGGTGAAGGTAGGAAACAACATCTCCACTTCACTGATCCTCAACCCTGGGGCCCCACAAGGGTGTGTTCTCAGCCCTCTCCTGTACTCCCTGTTCATCCATGACTGCGTGGGCGTACACGCCTCCAACTCAATCATCAAGTTTGCAGATGACACAACAGTAGTAGGCTTGATTACCAACAATGCCGAGACTAGTGGGAGGAGGTGAGGGCACTCGGAGTGTGGTGTCAGCAAAATAACCTCTCACTCAACGTCAACAAAACAAAGTAGACGATCGTGGACTTCAGGAAACAGCAGAGGGAGCACCCTCCTATCCACATTGATGGGACAGCAGTGGAGAAAGTGGAAGGTTCCTTGGCATCCACATCATGGACAAACTGAAATGGTCTACCCACACAGACAGCGTGATGAAGAAGGCGCAACAGCGACTCTTCAACCTTAGGAGGCTGAAGAAATTGGTCTTGTCACCTAAAACCCTCACAAACTTTTACAGATGCACAATTGAGAGCATCCTGTTGGGCTGCATCACCGCCTGGTACGGCAACTGCACTGCCCAACATCGCAAGTGTTCTCCAGAGGGTGGTGCAATCTGCACAACGCATCACTGGGGGCAAACTACCTGCCCTCCAGGTCACCTAAAGCATCCGATGTCACAGGAAGGCCAAAAAGATAATCAAGGACAACAACCACGCAAGCCTGTTCACCCATCCAGAAGGCGAAGTCAGTACAGGTGCATCAAAGCTGGGACCGAGACTGAAAAACAGGTTCTATCTCAAGGCCTGTTTAACAGCCACCACTAACACAGAGAGGCTGCTGCCTACATACAGACTTGAAATCATTGGCCACTTTAATAAATGGATCACAAATCACTTTAATAATAGCACTTTAATAACGTTTACATATCTTGCATTACTCATCTCATATGTATCTACTGTATTTTATACCATCTATTGCATCTTGCAATAGTTAGCAGACATTATTGTGATTATTATATATGTGACCAATAAAATTTGATTTGATAGAGAGCGGCACAGTGAGCATTGTGGGAGGTAACGTAACAGTGGCCCAGGACCACCAGGCCATTTTCCGGTGTGAGACCCCACTGGTTTCCCTAAGTCCACAGTGAGCTGGGTGCCAGATGGGGCCAGGGTGGACCAGAACAACTACAATACCAGCAGTGAGGCCCCTGACGGTCTGTATAACTCCACCAGCCTCCTCACTGTCAGTGGGATTGTCAGCCTGGCCTCTGTGTCTGCCCTGACCACCCCGCTGTCCAGCTCCATCTACCTGGTGGTTGGTAAGACCTCTTTTGACTCTTCTGTCTCTCTGGTCACTTCCAGTAGCCTGGACAGTACCTTCAACATGGAAAGGATTTAGTGAGGTCTCCTTACATTGTCAGAAGTGGGAACCCTTGTGGAGTTCTCACAGATCAGGATAATTGTATGGGTTCCTGGCCAAGTCTAGGTGTTGCCAAAAACCCCAGTAAAACCTGCTTGCCTTTAATTCTTGAGAGCAATAAGAAAGACTATTTCCTCTGAGAATGGATAAGAGCTACCTCCCTTAACATATGCTTCTGTCCTGTCCTGTGGGACCATGATTATTTTAGCATAATCACTTATTACATTAATAAATAAGTTAATAAGTCTCTGTTTATGCAGGTAGATGCTTACGTGATACAAATTGTGTATTCCGCTCAAGGTCACAGAGGCTTCATATTATATGCATATGAAACACTCCCATACATTGCCATTTATAATTTCCTGTAGTTCCGTCACACATGAGATTTTTTTTAGTACTGTAACAACTAGTGACAGGTTGGAGTTACAGTAAAACTTGCTGACTCAATAGGCAACTGAGTTTGAGGCCCAATATGTCAGTTTTTACTCTGATACTCACTCACCAAACATACTAACTCACTTACTAACACTTACTTACTTAAAGACCCCTGTTCTACCAGAGCCCCCTGGATGGACTGTGCTCATGGCAGTCGTTTGTTCCTTCGCTCTGCTGGGTTCTGCTCATCCTTGGAATCTTCTTCTGCTGCAAACACAGAAAATAAGCAAGTAAGCAGCCTTTCTTTAGCTTGGATCAAGTTCAAATCCCCTTAACTATAGTCCTGAGAGCAACAGTCAAGGCCAAAATTAAAAGTATTGGACAGGGCAAGGAGCCACTTGCTCTGTCTCACTACAGAAAGTAGAAAACAAGTAGACTATTAAAAAGTTGAATGAGTCAGGACAGGTCTCACTGAGGTTATCTCTAATGACAATTACGGGATGGTATATAATGCAGAGGCCCTTATCTACATAAAGGATACGCAAGCCAGAAAAAAACTGTGACCTTAGGACTGTTTGGCTCCCGCTATCTGCCTCATCTGTCCGATGCATGTCTCAACAAGCAACAGATTTCAAAGAGATTTCAACAAAGAGATTGACTATCAGGAAACTTCCTAATGAGAATGACGGTTTGTGTATGATCATTTTGGGATGCAGAAGATTCACTGACACGGTCGGAAAAGGTACACATGTTGTCTTAAGATCAGAACACCTACTATAGGCCTACAACACCTACCCGAAGACCTGTGTCTAGGGACAAGTGTTAGAAAATGAATTCTGCTACATTATCTATGCCATATCAACAACAGCAATACATGATTCATTATCATGTTCTCTCTGTGGATCATTTCAGAATCCAGTTACCAGGAGGAAAGAAGGTAAGAGGTCTGCTGCTACCATTTTGTCCCCAACCACTGTGTATCCAGATCAGTTACCCTGATCATTATGAGCTTTCTATTGTATCATTGTGGCAGTAAAGTGTTTGTTGTTTTACATGAAAGCGAGATCCCACAGCCAGATGAGTGGTGGTGGTGCAGAGGGACAGGGATGGGCCAGGATAACCTAGCATACGTGATTGACGACAAACAAGTAGGAGTTCATCCATGTCTACATACACCCATGACGCAGGCGCATAGGCTACACAGACTCTAACAGCATTTTCGAATAATGGGGCAAATGTTTAATGTTAATAAAAAGTATACGTTATGTCATATTATATTTATATACAGTTGAAGTCGGAAGTTTACATACACCTTAGCCAACTACATTTAAACTCAGTTTTCACAATTCTTGACATTTAATCCTCGTAAAAATTCCCTGTTTTAGGTCTGTTATGATCACCACTTTATTTTAAGAATGTGAAATGTCAGAATAATAGTAGAGAGAATTATTTATTTCAGCTTTTATTTCTTTCATCACATTCCCAGTGGGTCAGAAGTTTACATACACTCAATTAGTATTTGGTAGCATTGCCTTTAAATTGTTTAACTTGGGTCAAATGTTTCAGGTACCCTTCCACAAGGTTCCCACAATAAGTTGGGTGAATTTAGTCTCTTTCCTCCTGACAGAGCTGGTGTAACTGAATCAGTTTTTTAGGCCTCCTTGCTCGCACATGCTTTTTCAGTTCTGCCCACATATTGTCTTTAGGATTGAGATCAGGGCTTTGTGATGGCTACTCTAATACCTTGACTTTGTTGTCCTTAAGCAATTTTGCCACAACTTTGGAAGTATGCTTGGGGTCATTGTCCATTTGGAAGACCCATTTGCAACCAAGCTTTAACTTCCTGGCTGATGTCTTGAAATGTCGCTTCAATATATCCACATAATTTTCCTTCCTCATGATGACATCTATTTTGTGAAGTGCACCAGTCCCCCTTGCAGCAAAGCACCCCCACAACATGATGCTGCCACCCCCTGGGCTTCACGATTGGGGTGATGTTCTTCGGCTTGCCAGCTTCCCCCTTTTTCCTCCAAACATAACGAAGGTCATTATGGCCAAACAGTTCTATTTTGTTTCATCAGACCAGAGGACATTTCGCCAAAAAGTACGATCTTTGTTCCCATGTGCAGTTGCAAACCGTAGTCTGGCTTTTTCATGGCGGTTTTGGAGCAGTGGCTTCTTCCTTGCTGAGCGGCTTCTCAGGTTATGTCGATATAGGACTCGTTGTACTGTGGATATGGATACTTTTGTACCTGTTTCCTCCAGCATCTTCACAAGGTCCTTTGCTGTTGTTCTGGGATTGATTTGCACTTCTCGCACCAAAGTACGTTTATCTCTAGGCAGAACGCGTCTCCTTCCTTAGCGGTATGACGGCTGCGTGGATCCCATGGTGTTTATACTTGCATACTATTGTTTGTACAGATGAATGTGGTAATTGGCAATTGTTCCCAAGGATGAACCAGTCTTGTGAAGGTCTACAATGGTTTTTCTGAGGTCTTGGCTGATTTCTTTTGATTTTCCCATGATGTCAAGCAAAGAGGCACTGAGTTTGAAGGTAGGCCTTGAAATACATCCATAGGTACACCTCCAATGAACTCAAATGATGTCAGTAAGCCTATCAGAAGCTTCTGAAGCCATGACATAATTTTGGGGAATTTTCCAAGCTGTTTAAAGGCACAGTCAACTTAGTGTATGTAAACTTCTGACCCACTGGAATTGTGATACAGTGAAAAGTGAGATAAATAAGTGAAATAATCTGTCTGTAAAGAATTGTTGGACAAATTACTTGTCATGCACAAAGTAGATGTCCTAACCGACTTGCCAAAAGTATAGTTTGTTAACAAAAAATTTGTGGAGTGGTTGAAAAATGGATTTTAATGACTCCAACCTAAATGTATGTAAACTTCTGACTTCAACTGTAAGCCTCAGGCTGTCACATGTTCACAGCCTCATTAAAAGTGTACATAAAAAAATTAACATTAAGTGTACATATTCCTCTACCTCTGGTTACTGCAAGTGTCACCCCCAGCAAATTCAACAACAGCGGTTACAGCCAGACAAACTATTCAAACATCTTTCTGTCATGTTTTGTCATTAATTATCATGTCTTGTCCCTGTGCTTCCCCTTCTATTCGTTTCCCTCTGCTGGTCTTATTAGGTTCTTTCCCTCTTTCTATCCCTCTCTCTCCCCCTCCCTCTCTCACTCTCTCGCTCTCTCTTCTCTCTATCGTTCCGTTCCTGCTCCCAGCTGTTCCTATTCCCCTAATCAATCATTTAGTCTTCCCACACCTGTTCCCGATCCTTTTCCCTGATTAGAGTCCCTATTTCTCTCCTTGTTTTCCGTACCTGCCCTGTCGGATCCTTGTCTATATTCACCGTGCTGTGTCTATGTTTTGCCCTGTCGTGTCGTGTTTCCCTCAGATGCTGCGTGGTGAGCAGGTCTCCAGTCTGTTCTCGTCTTTACGAGTAGTATTATGCCTTTTGTTTTGTTAAGTATCTTACTGGATTAAAAACTCTGTTTTCGCCAAGTCGCTTTTGGGTCCTCATTCACCTGCATGACAGAAGGATCCGACCAAGGAATGGACCCAGCGACTACAGACGCTCGTAACACTGCCGTCGAGATCCAAGGAGCCATGCTCGGCAGACACGAGCAGGAATTGTCTGCTGCTCGCCATGCCGTGGAGAACCTGGCCGCTCAGGTTTCCGACCTCTCTGGACAGTTCCAGAGTCTTCGTCTCGTGCCACCTGTTACTTCCTGGCCTGCCGAGCCTCCAGAACCTAGGGTTAATAACCCACCTTGCTACTCCGGGCAGCCCACTGAGTGCCGCTCCTTTCTCACCCAGTGTGAGATTGTGTTCTCTCTCCAACCCAACACATACTCTAGAGAGAGAGCTCGGGTTGCTTACGTCATTTCACTCCTTACTGGCCGGGCTCGAGAGTGGGGCACAGCTATCTGGGAGGCAAGGGCTGATTGCTCTAACAAATACCAGAACTTTAAAGAGGAGATGATTCGGGTTTTTGACCGTTCAGTTTTTGGTAGGGAGGCTTCTAGGGCCCTGGCTTCCCTATGCCAAGGTGATCGATCCATAACGGATTACTCTATTGAGTTTCGCACTCTTGCTGCCTCTAGTGAGTGGAACGAGCCGGCGCTGCTCGCTCGTTTTCTGGAGGGACTCCACGCAGTGGTTAAGGATGAGATTCTCTCCCGGGAGGTTCCTTCAGATGTGGACTCTTTGATTGCTCTCGCCATCCGCATAGAACGACGGGTAGATCTTCGTCACCAGGCTCGTGGAAGAGAGCTCGCATCAACGGTGTTTCCCTGCTCCGCATCGCAACCATCTCCCTCCTCTGGCTCAGAGACTGAGCCCATGCAGCTGGGAGGGATTCGCATCTCGACTAAGGAGAGGGAACGGAGGATCACCAACCGCCTGTGCCTCTATTGCGGATTTGATGGACATTTTGTCAATTCATGTCCAGTAAAGGCCAGAGCTCATCAGTAAGCGGAGGGCTACTGGTGAGCGCTACTACTCAGGTCTCTTCATCTAGATCATGTACTACTATGTCGGTCCATCTACGCTGGACCGGTTTGGGTGCTACATGCAGTGCCTTGATTGACTCTGGGGCTGAGGGTTGTTTCATGGACGAAGCATGGGCTCGGAAACATGACATTCCTTTCAGACAGTTAGACAAGCCTACGCCCATGTTTGCCTTAGATGGTAGTCATCTTCCCAGTATCAGATTTGAGACACTACCTTTAACTCTCACAGTATCTGGTAACCACAGTGAGACTATTTCTTTTTGATTTTTCGTTCACCTTTTACACCTGTTGTTTTGGGTCATCCCTGGCTAGTATGTCATAATCCTTCTATTAATTGGTCTAGTAATTCTATCCTATCCTGGAACGTTTCTTGTCATGTGAAGTGTTTAATGTCTGCCATCCCTCCCATTTCTTCTGTCCCCACTTCTCAGGAGGAACCTGGCGATTTGACAGGAGTGCCGGAGGAATATCATGATCTGCGCACGGTCTTCAGTCGGTCCCGAGCCAACTCCCTTCCTCCTCACCGGTCGTATGATTGTAGTATTGATCTCCTTCCGGGGACCACTCCTCCTCGGGGTAGACTATACTCTCTGTCGGCTCCCGAACGTAAGGCTCTCGAGGATTATTTATCTGTGTCTCTTGACGCCGGTACCATAGTGCCTTCTTCCTCTCCGGCCGGGGCGGGGTTCTTTTTTGTTAAGAAAAGGACGGTACTCTGCGCCCCTGCGTGATTATCGAGGGCTGAATGACATAACGGTTAAGAATCGTTATCCGCTTCCCCTTATGTCATCAGCCTTCGAGATTCTGCAGGGAGCCAGGTGCTTTACTAAGTTGGACCTTCGTAACGCTTACCATCTCGTGCGCATCAGAGAGGGGGACGAGTGGAAAACGGCGTTTAACACTCCGTTAGGGCATTTTGAGTACCGGGTTCTGCCGTTTGGTCTCGCCAATGCGCCAGCTGTTTTTCAGGCATTAGTTAATGATGTTCTGAGAGACATGCTGAACATCTTTGTTTTTGTCTATCTTGACGATATCCTGATTTTTTCACCGTCACTCGAGATTCATGTTCAGCACGTTCGACGTGTTCTACAGCGCCTTTTAGAGAATTGTCTCTACATAAAGGCTGAGAAGTGCTCTTTTCATGTCTCCTCCGTTACTTTTCTCGGTTCCGTTATTTCCGCTGAAGGCATTCAGATGGATTCCGCTAAGGTCCAAGCTGTCAGTGATTGGCCCGTTCCAAGGTCACGTGTCGAGTTGCAGCGCTTTTTAGGTTTCGCTAATTTCTATCGGCGTTTCATTCGTAATTTCGGTCAAGTTGCTGCCCCTCTCACAGCTCTTACTTCTGTCAAGACGTGTTTTAAGTGGTCCGGTTCCGCCCAGGGAGCTTTTGATCTTCTAAAAGAACGTTTTACGTCCGCTCCTATCCTCGTTACTCCTGACGTCACTAGACAATTCATTGTCGAGGTTGACGCTTCAGAGGTAGGCGTGGGAGCCATTCTATCCCAGCGCTTCCAGTCTGACGATAAGGTTCATCCTTGCGCTTATTTTTCTCATCGCCTGTCGCCATCTGAGCGCAACTATGATGTGGGTAACCGTGAACTGCTCGCCATCCGCTTAGCCCTAGGCGAATGGCGACAGTGGTTGGAGGGGGCGACCGTTCCTTTTGTCGTTTGGACAGACCATAAGAACCTTGAGTACATCCGTTCTGCCAAACGACTTAATGCCCGTCAAGCTCGTTGGGCGTTGTTTTTCGCTCGTTTCGAGTTTGTGATTTCTTACCGTCCGGGTAGCAAGAACACCAAGCCTGATGCCTTATCCCGTCTGTTTAGTTCTTCTGTGGCTTCTACTGATCCCGAGGGGATTCTTCCTTATGGGCGTGTTGTCGGGTTGACAGTCTGGGGAATTGAAAGACAGGTTAAGCAAGCACTCACGCACACTGCGTCGCCGCGCTTGTCCTAGTAACCTCCTTTTCGTTCCTGTTTCCACTCGTCTGGCTGTTCTTCAGTGGGCTCACTCTGCCAAGTTAGCTGGTCATCCCGGTGTTCGAGGCACTCTTGCGTCTATTCGCCAGCGCTTTTGGTTGCCGACTCAGGAGCGTGACACGCGCCGTTTCGTGGCTGCTTGTTCGGACTGCGCGCAGACTAAGTCGGGTAACTCTCCTCCTGCCGGTCGTCTCAGACCGCTCCCCATTCCTTCTCGACCATGGTCTCACATCGCCCTAGACTTCATTACCGGTCTGCCTTTGTCTGCGGGGAAGACTGTGATTCTTACGGTTGTCGATAGGTTCTCTAAGGCGGCACATTTCATTCCCCTCGCTAAACTTCCTTCCGCTAAGGAGACGGCACAAATCATTATCGAGAATGTGTTCAGAATTCATGGCCTCCCGTTAGACGCCGTTTCAGACAGAGGTCCGCAATTCACATCACAGTTTTGGAGGGAGTTCTGTCGTTTGATTGGTGCGTCCGTCAGTCTCTCTTCCGGGTTTCATCCCCAGTCTAACGGTCAAGCAGAGAGGGCCAATCAGACGATTGGTCGCATACTACGCAGCCTTTCTTTCAGAAACCCTGCGTCTTGGGCAGAACAGCTCCCTGGGCAGAATACGCTCACAACTCGCTTCCTTCGTCTGCTACCGGGTTATCTCCGTTTCAGAGTAGTCTGGGTTACCAGCCTCCTCTGTTCTCATCCCAGCTTGCCGAGTCCAGCGTTCCCTCCGCTCAAGCGTTTGTCCAACGTTGTGAGCGCACCTGGAGGAGGGTGAGGTCTGCACTTTGCCGTTACAGGGCACAGACTGTGAGAGCCGCCAATAAACGCAGGATTAAGAGTCCAAGGTATTGTTGCGGCCAGAGAGTGTGGCTTTCCACTCGCAACCTTCCTCTTACGACAGCTTCTCGTAAGTTGACTCCGCGGTTCATTGGTCCGTTCCGTGTCTCCCAGGTCGTCAATCCTGTCGCTGTGCGACTGCTTCTTCCGCGACATCTTCGTCGCGTCCATCCTGTCTTCCATGTCTCCTGTGTCAAGCCCTTTCTTCGCACCCCCGTTCGTCTTCCCTCCCCCCCTCCCGTCCTTGTCGAGAGCGCACCTATTTACAAGGTACGTAAGATCATGGACATACGTTCTCAGGGACGGGGTCACCAATACTTAGTGGATTGGGAGGGTTACGGTCCTGAGGAGAGGAGTTGGGTTCCGTCTCGGGACGTGCTGGACCGTTCGCTTATTGATGATTTCCTCCGTTGCCGCCAGGGTTCCTCCTCGAGTGCGCCAGGAGGCGCTCGGTGAGTGGGGGGGTACTGTCATGTTTTGTCATTAATTATCATGTCTTGTCCCTGTGCTTCCCATTCTATTCGTTTCCCTCTGCTGGTCTTATTAGGTTCTTTCCCTCTTTCTATCCCTCTCTCTCCCCTCCCTCTCTCACTCTCTCGCTCTCTCTTCTCTCTATCGTTCCGTTCCTGCTCCCAGCTGTTCCTATTCCCCTAATCAATCATTTAGTCTTCCCACACCTGTTCCCGATCCTTTTCCCTGATTAGAGTCCCTATTTCTCTCCTTGTTTTCCGTACCTGCCCTGTCGGATCCTTGTCTATATTCACCGTGCTGTGTCTATGTTTTGCCCTGTCGTGTCGTGTTTCCCTCAGATGCTGCGTGGTGAGCAGGTGTCTGAGTCTGCTAGGTTCAAGTGCCTTCCCGAGGCAACCTGCAGTTCTTGATCATGTCTCCAGTCTGTTCTCGTCTTTACGAGTAGTATTATGCCTTTTGTTTTGTTAAGTATCTTACTGGATTAAAAACTCTGTTTTCGCCAAGTCGCTTTTGGGTCCTCATTCACCTGCATGACACTTTCTGGTAATTAATACATCGACACCTTGGCCCCTGGATTTCACTTTTTGTCTGTATGATTTATTTACAGTGTAATTAATTTGTTTTTCATTACAGTAATGAGTCAGTTAAGAAGTATCCCATACACCTTAACAATTGGAATATTGAAGTCCACAGTAATATGTAATAACCTAAGAATTTCAGGGTGATTGCATTTTCACCTGAAGATGATTTCTTAGCTCCTGGTCTTTGGAGGGAGGGCGGGACAGGGAGAGGGAGAGGGAGATAGAGTCTCATTACCTCAATGGGAAAAGTAAAACATAAACTGGAAACTTAATGTATCAAATGGGACACATTGAGGGAACAGTATACACTGTAATCTATGTTTTGCTTTTGTTTACCAGATTCCTGACGTTGTCAACAGTAACCAGGCAGCAAATGGCTATGCCAATGCATTCACCACCCTGGGTGGAACTGGTGTCAGAGCCTATAATCGAACCCACAAATGCTGATACTCCAGATACTCAACTAGTCTAAAGAAGGCCCGTTTTATTGCTTCTTTAATCAGAACCACAGTTTTCAGCTGTGCTAACATAACTGCAAAAGGGTTTTCTAATGATCAATTGGCCTTTTGAAACGATAAACTTGGATTAGCTAACACAACGTGTCATTGGAACACATGAGTGATGGTTTCTGATAATGGGCCTCTGTACGCCTATATAGATATTCCATAAAAAATCTGCCGTTTCCAGCTACATAGTCATTTACAACATTAACAACGTCTACACTGTATTTCTGATCAATTTGATGTTATTTTAATGTACAACAAATGTGTTTTTCTTTTGAAAACAAGGACATTTGTTTTCAGTATGTTACATTTAAACACTTAAAACTGTCAAATGGGTGTCCCTTAATGTCTACTAATTACAATTATATAAAAAATGATACTGTATTTGGTCAATTTCAAGAAATGTGACAAGAAACCTTCCCTGTACTTACTTCCCTGTACTTACATTGCCTTCAGAACGTATTCATACCACTTGTCTTATTCCACATTTAGTTGTGTTACAGCCTGAATTACAAATAGATTCAATAAAAAAAATGTTTACCCATCTGCACCCAATGCCCCATAATGACAAAGTCAAAACATGTTTTTAGAAATGTTTACAAATTTATGGAAAATGTTATACAAAAATATCTAATTTACAGTACATAAGTAGTCACACCCCTTAGTCAATACATTAGAATCACTTTTGGCAGTGATTACATCTGTGAGTCTTTCGAAGTAAGTCTAAAAGCTTTGCACACTGGGATTGTACATTATTCTTTTTCAAATTCTTCAAGCTCTGTCAAATTGGTTGCTGATCGTTGCTCGACAGCCACTTTCAAGTCTTGCCATAGATTTTCAAGCCTATTTAAGTCAAACTGTAATTAAGCCACTAAGGAACATTCAATGTTGTTTTGGGAAGCATCACCAGTGTATATTTGGCCTTGTGTTTTAGATTATTGTCTTGCTGAAAGATACATTTGTTTCCCAGTGTCTGTTGGAAAGCAGACTGAACCAGGTTTTCCTCTAGGATTTCGCCTGTGTTTAGGTCTATTCCTTTACTTTTTAATCAACAGCAAAAAACTCCCTAGTCAGTGCTGATGACAAGCATACACATAACATGATGCAGCCACCCCCATGCATGAAAATATGAAGAGCGGTACTCAGTGACGTGTTGGGTTGGATTTGCCCCAAACATAACGCTTTGTATCCAGAACTTAAAGTACATTTCTTTGCAGTTTTACTTTAGTGCCTTTTTACAAAAATAATGCATATTTTGGAATATTTTTATTCTGTACTGGTTCATTTATTCTGTACAGGCTTCCTTATTTTTACTCTGTCATTTAGGTTAGTATTGTGGAGTAGTTAGGAAGGACGCCTGTATCTTTGTAGTGACTGGGTGTATTGATATACCATCCAAAGTGTAAATATTAACTTCACCATGCTGAAAGGGATATTCAATGTGTGATTTTGTTTTTGTTTTTTTACCCAGCTACCAATAGGTGCCCTACTTTGTGAGGCGTTGTAAAACCTCCCTGGTCTTTGTATATGTGTTTGAAATTCACTGCTCAAATGAGGGACCTTTCAGACAATTGTATGTTTGGGGTACACGGATGAGGTAGTCATTCAAAAATCATGTTAAACACTATTATTGCACTCAGAGTGAGTTCATGCAACTTATTACGTGACTTGTTAAGCACATTTCTACTCCTGAACATATTTAGGCCTGCCTTAACAAAGGGGTTGAATACTTATTGACATTTCAGCTTTACATTTTTTATTAATTTGAAAACATTTGTATAAACATATTTCCACTTTGACATTATGGGCTATTGTGTGTAGGCCAGTGACACAACATCTCAATTGAATACATTTTCAATTCAGGCTGTAACACCACAAAATGTCGAAATAGTCAAGGGATGTGACCATGTGAATGCTTTCTGAAGGCACTGTAGAATGTTGAAAATGAAACCATGGACATGAAGCCATTCCAGTAGAACTCTACCTTTTTGAATGGGATGTATGGGACACAATACTTACTTATTATACAAGCACAGTTATATAATAATAACATTATATAATTCTAATCCACAGATATCACACAATATATTTTTCATCATTAGGAGCATGGTGAAATTTGATTTTCTCAATCAACATATCAACAAAAATCTGTGATTTGGACAGGATTTTGGGCACATTTTTGATCGTACCGGGACGGTTGATGATAACGTGCGCTAATGTGACTAGAATGACGTTGTAAGTAACAGCAAACTTTCCAGGATATAGACATGTCTAATTTTATTATTTTTGATTTCCCCTTTATTTAACCAGGTAGGCCAGTTGAGAACAAGTTCTCATTTACAACTGCGACCTGGCCAAAATAGAGCAAAGCAGTGTGACACAAACAACACAGAGTTACACATGGAATAAACAAAAGTACAGTCAATAACACAATAGAAAAGTCAATAAACAGTGTGTGCAAATGTAGTAAGATTAGGGAGGTAAGGCAATAAATAGCCCATAATAAACATTTCACAACTGAAAACGAGTGATAGATGTGCAGAAGATGAATGTGCAAGTAGAGATACTGGGGTGCAAAGGAGCAAAACAATAAATAACAATATGGGGATGAGGTACTTGGGTGGGCTATGTACAGGTGCAATGATTGGTAAGCTGCTCTAACAGCTGATTCTTAAAGTTAGTGAGGGAGATATGTCTCCAGCTTCAGTGATTTTTGCAATTTGTTCCAGTCATTGGCAGCAGAGAACTGGAAGGAAAGGCGACCAAAGGGGGAGTTGGCTTTGGGGGTGACCAGTGAAATATACCTGCTGGAGCGCGTGCTACAGGTGGGTGCTGCTATGGTGACCAGTGAGCTGAAATAAGGCGGGGCTTTACTTAGCAAAGACTTATAGATGACCTGGAGCCAGCCAACGAGAACATACAGGTCGCAGTGGTGGGTGGGTAGTATATGGGGCTTTGGTGACAAAACGGATGGCTCTGTGATAGACTACATCCAATTTGCTGAGTAGAGTGTTGGAAGCTATTTTGTGAATAACATTGCCGAAGTAAAGGATCGGTAGGATAGTCAGTTTTACGAGGGTATGTTTCGCAGCATGAGTGAAGGATGCTTTGTTGTGGAATAGGAAGCCGATTCTAGATTTAATTTTTGGTTGGAGATGCTTAATGTGAGTCTGGAAGAAGAGTTTACAGTCTATCCAGACACCTAGGTATTTGTAGTTGTCCACATATTCTTATATGGGCAGAAAGCTTAAATTATTTTAAATCTAACTGCACTGGCCAATTTACTTTGGCACTGTCTTTGTTGTCTGCTTGCTCTTACTGGAGCCGAGTACCCCTGGAGACATCTATCTTAGCCTATTTTTCAGCAGCTATATTGAAAATGACAGCTTGGGGTAATGGACAAAATTGGCTATGGCACTACAGCCAAAAATACTTATTAGACATGCTCTAGCTGGATGTGAAATTTGGTGGCTCTGTCAGTCTACCATTTTTTTCACCTTGCCACTGGACTATGGTCAAAATGACTCCTATTAAGTTCTTAGACAATTCTGATCATTAAGTACGCCTATCTGTGGAGTTTAAGTGAGTAGATA
Source organism: Oncorhynchus gorbuscha (assembly GCF_021184085.1). Classification (NCBI taxonomy): domain Eukaryota; kingdom Metazoa; phylum Chordata; class Actinopteri; order Salmoniformes; family Salmonidae; genus Oncorhynchus; species Oncorhynchus gorbuscha. The sequence continues at coordinate 76,684,615 of NC_060174.1, forward strand.
ACATTACAAAGTCATTTTTATGTTTGGCATGATTTTCCTTTTATCAAGCATTGTGTGCCTCTATAATTGCACTTGCGTGGCATACAGTTGAGCAGACACATTTTTAGGATTCCACACATGGGGCAACTTTTTAGCAAGGTCTGGGGAAAAAAACTCGCTATTCAGGATGCAATTTTTAATCAGTGACACAATCTCAATTGAATCTCTTTAATTCAGGCTGTCACACACAATATGTCAAGAGGTGTGAATACTCTCTGAAGGCACTGTGTATATAGTGTAGGCTACAAAATAAACTTCATTGAAGATGAAGCATAGGCTACTCACCAGCGATGGCCGATGCACCCATGCCAATATCTCAAGATAAGCTACTTTGAAAAAGAGTGCTGTTTGCTCAGCCACTCAAAAGTTGAGGAAAAACAGATTAGTCTATTTTCAGCAGTAGGAATTTGCTTTCCAAATGGTAGGCCTATGTTTTCTCGCAATTGTATTTTGAAATGTGTGAAAGGCAAGGTGACAGCTGCAACCAACCATAGAAATATAATCCACAGATGGCAGTTTCCATTCAAGTCCGGACCTCTAGGCATTGCTCGTGTACACATGAGTTTAACAGCCTTCTATGGATATCTATGGCCACAACGCAACAAGCTGGTCTATATTTGGCATGTGTGCTGCCCAAATTGCAGCCTTACCGAGTTCCAACTAAGTGCGTGTGATAAAACTTAATCCACAGCTATTTTTTTGAAGCTATTGATCGTCTGTAGATAAATGATGCTCTCTGGTGTAGTATTTAGAATTATTTGATTTATGTCTGTTCAGACAGGAGCAATATCATTTTGGGGGAAAATAAAATGTATAGCCTATTTTTGGGAAAATTATTTCTGCAGCACCCCTAGCACCGTTACTTCCCATGGCTATGTCTGTCTGGGGAGTTGTGTAAAATTGAATCACTTGCATTTAACCAGGTTGATCCATTGAGGTACATGGAAGAGGAAGTATTGGCACACTGGGCAAAATTTTCTATATGGTTTTATATTATGGCAAACTGTGTGTGAATTTTTCCTCCAAACTGTCTTTGGCACTAAGGTTCAACCATGCAAGGTAAATGTGATAAACTCTGACTAACTGATTGATGCACTAAGGCCTGCCTTTCAACAATCCACCATGACCACAGGGCTCCATAACTTTGTTAGGTTAAGAGCTAGTCCAACTGCCACAATTAGATCTACTGTACCAGCTAGCGCTGTTGTTGGCCTCATAAAATCAGCATGATTGAATCAGAGGTTTATGAAAGTGAGCTGAAGTGCTCACAGAGAATCCTCCTCCTTCCTTTCAGGTCATAAAACAGCAGCTGGATATTTGGAACTCTCACTGCTTCAGCCATTCCGTTATCTACCAGGCTGATGGGATGGGCTTAGGGCTATTCTCACTGCTTCAGCCATTCAGTTATCTACCAAGCTCATGGGCTGGGCTTAGGGCTATTCTCACTGCTTCCGCCATTTAGTTATCTACTAGGCTGATGGGCTGGGTTTAGGGCTATTCTCACTGCTTCAGCCATTCAGTTATCTACCAGGCTGATGGGCTGGGCTTAGGGCTATTCTCACTGCTTCAGCCATTCAGTTATCTGCCAGGTTGATGGGCTGGGTTTAGGGCTATTATCACTGCTTCAGCCATTCAGTTATCTACCAGGCTGATGGGCTGGGCTTAGGGCTATTCTCACATTTCTTCAGCCATTTCATTATCTACCAGGCTGATGGGCTGGGCTTAGGGCTATTCTCACTGCTTCAGCCATTCAGTTATCTGCCAGGTTGATGGGCTGGGCTTATGGCTATTCTCACTGCTTCAGCCATTCAGTTATCTGCCAGGCTGAAGGGATGGGCTTAGGGCTATTCTCACTGCTTCAGCCATTGTTATCTGCCAGGCTGAAGGGCTGGGTTTAGGGCTATTCTCACTGCTTCAGCCATTCAGTTATCTGCCAGGCTGAAGGGCTGGGCTTAGGGCTATATCAATGTTAAAATGTATTCTCTTCTGTGGTGTTACCACATACAGTAGGTCCATTTATGTAATGGTATGTACATTATGCAATGTGATTCTGTGGACAATATTGCGAAGTGTCGTTACCCGAGACAGAGGTTTGTCATATTCTGAAAACATGATGGTGCTGCAATTTCCTATAAGAGTCTTCCATCATTATCAGTGTAATATCCACATTATCGTGGGCCTTTTTGTTCAAACATAACTTAATCCTATTAAATAATTGCTGTATTTTTATTTTAAAAAATTTACAATTCCAGCCTCCATTCCATTCACCAATTGTTTATTGTAATACACAGCATCATGTCATTGTGAAGGTATGGATTTACCAGAGGAAGTATGTCAGATTGTTTTGACAGGGTCAAATCCAGTGAAGTATGATGTAATCAAATAAGCGCTTTCTAATTTCCATACCAAGGATAATACCATGACTAGTATGAAGTTTCATGGGAAATATGAATGACTATTTCATAGTTGTTTCCAAAAGCCTTGGGATGTAAAACATATTCAGTATCGTCAGCCTGCATCTGTATATCTCAGTGCTTTCTAATCTGAGTTGACATTTCATCTGCATCTACTAAGCAATGGTGCAGCATACCAATGCTGCTTGGACTAATGAAGCAATTAAACAGGATGGTTGGCATGTTTTCTTTCTTAAAATAAATACACTAAATCACACATACACGGACGTTCTATCTCAAACCTAGGTCCCACGGTGTATTTCCTCAACATAATAACAGAACTATCCTTACATTCACTGTATTACGTTAAAATATTCCAGAGCATTCCACGAGACCTTGATTTTGATGTGAGGACAGATTGCAGTGGATCAGTGTGCAGAGATGTGCAGGCTAATGGTCTCCCCAGAGACTGACTAGAACAGCGGACTAACTAAGGGCCTATGGAACATGTGTTCTCTCTCTCAGGGGACTCGGGAGCTCCTACAGATGTCAGATCTTAAATCGACCCCTTTTGCTGCAGGAGGAATATAATCCTACAGCAGGAGGATTTGAATAGCTGAAGAAAAAATGGAATAGCTGCCAGGGGGCAGCTGGAAGTGGTGTTTGTTTACAATGTAGTACTGTACATACTGTAGGGTACATGTAGGCTACAGTGCACCACATGTGAATTCTTATGTGGATTATAATACATTTACTGTACATATTTGTAAGGGAAATATGTATTTTTCGTTAGCGAAAATCATTTATTTATTTTATCAATTGTTTTATTATATGTTGAAAGCAAGCAAAATGTTGGGGTCAGTGGCTGTAACTGCAAGTCCAGGTGCATTGAGGCCACCAAAATAATTTATTCTGCCTATTGCTTGCCAGCGTCGGCATGGGTTAAAATCCGTCCCACTGCCCTTTGATGCATCAATTCCTCGTGGTGACAGGGTTAAAACAGAAACACCTAAATGATTCACAGTTAAGGCATTCCGAGTGCTTAAAGCGGCAATCAACAGTAGAAACAATAACAAAACTGTCTCCCTGGTACGGTGAAACACTGAGGGATGGGGCTAGAGAAATGCAACCACTCTCAAATTCATAGACAGAGCTATGGATGCAAGGACTGAGCATCCATGATATCCAAATGATCTTTTTTACCATGTTTTGAGGCTATATAGTGTTTGTCTACATTTTCTTTGTTTAATAAACATGTTGGAGTAAAACAAGTTTATATTTTCTGTTCTGATGGGATGCGACAGTTGAACTAAACTCATGAGGGATTTATAAGTTACTTTCTTCAAGAATGGATGTGGCAACTGCTGATTGGCCCTTTAAGGTTAGGGATATGGTTTTGGGAAGGCTTAGAGGGATACTTCACGATTTTGGCAGTGAGGCTATTCCCCAGAGTCAGATTAATTTGTGGATTAACCATTAACCATTTTTATGCCTCTATGTCAAGTATTAAGTAAGTTGGAGGTAGTTTTGTGAGCCAATGCTAACTGGCGTTAGCACAATGACTGGAAGTCTATGGGTATCTGCTAGCATGTTAGCAGACATCATGGACTTCCAGTCATTATACTAATGTTAGTTAACAATTTTGCTAGCACTAGTTAGCAATTTCCTTCACACAGAGACATCAAAGGTAATTTGAATGGACCTAGGCCTTAGCGTTTGAGCAAGCGAGCCCTGATCCCAATGACTCAACTGCTCCCGCATGGAGTGAAAGAGAACTGCTCATTTTCAGGGACTCATGAGGCTCATTTGAATTTCCTGCGGCAGCAGGAAAATTCTCAGCGACAAAAGAGTGATCAAGTTATGATAAGACATATGTGAGAGATTTAATGGCTACAACGCAACCCTACATTGGTGGTAAACATAACAAAATCAGGAGAAATTATGACAGACAACTATACAGGAATCCCTAGAGCAACATAAATCTGAAAAGCTTTACAGATGAGTTGACAGACGCAAGAATCCTCTGTAGGCATTTGAGGTCTGTAGAGACTGACTGACATTTCAGTGGAAAGTTCAAACCTTTCCAGCTCCTAATGACTCCAGATGGGTAATGAGGAGACATGTTAAGCCCAGGGTGGTTGGTCCTGGTGGGAGGGAGGGGCTGTGGAGGGCTGGCCTTAGGGTTGAGGACGAGGCAGCACTAGTTGAGGCCAGATTCCCTCACGGAATCTTGCACAATGACAATCTTGCATAATGTTGTGCTGCCTCTTTTTCTTCTTTGAATTATTTTTCTCATTCACCTTCCATTTTCGCAGCTAATATTTAATTGCAAACTAATGCATAACTATACAAAAGTATGTGGACATCCCTTCAAATTAGCAAATTTGGCTATTTCAGCCACACCCATTGATGACAGGTGTATAAAATTGAGCACACAGCCATGTAATCTGCATAGACAAACATTGACAGTATAATGGCCTTACTGAAGAGCTCAGTGACTTTCAAACGTAGCACTGTCATTGGATGCCACCTTTCCAACAAGTCAATTCATCACATTTCTGCCCTGCTAGAGCTGCCCCAGTCAGCTATAAGTGCTGTTATTGTGAAATGGAAACGTCTAGGAGCAACATCGGCTCAGCTGCGAAGTGAGAGGCCACACAAGCTCACAGAACAGGACCGCCGAGTTCCGAATCTCGTAGTGCGTAAAAATCGTCCGCTCTCGATTCCAACAATCCCTACCAAGTTCCAAACTGCCTCTGGAAGCAACGTCAGCAGGTCAGGTATGTCATGTAGTGTAGCATTGCATATTTGTATTCTTATCTATAACAGTGAATGGCCAGGCTTTGTGGATGTTCCAGTTTGGCTTGTTATGTGTCGTGCCACTGCCTCTTGTCCTTCTCCTCATCCTCATGTTATGCAGGTGAATGTAAAGGAAATAGGCAATACTCCTGGACAATCAGAGCAGAAAACAAAACATAAAAAACTTAATTCCACTCGTAGTGACGAGGACAGACTGGAGACTCGACCATTAACTGTAGGTTGCCTCGGGAAGGCACCGACCGTAGCAGACTCAGACACCTGCTCACACGCAGCATCTGAGGGAAACAAGACACGACAGGGCGAGACAAAGACACAGCACGGCGAACAATATACAAGGATCCGACAGGACAGAAACGGAAAACAAGGGGAGAAATAGGGACTCTAATCAGAGGGCAAGATACGGAACAGGTGTGAAAAGACTAGATGATTGAGTAGGGGAATAGGAACAGCTGGGAGCAGGAACGGAACGATAGAGAGAAGAGAGAGAAAAAAGGGAACGAACCTAATAAGACCAGCAGGGGGAAAACGAACAGAAGGGAAAGCAAAATGACAAGACAATATAAGACAAAACATGACAGTACCCCCCCACTCACCGAGCGCCTCCTGGCGCACTCGAGGAGGAATCCTGGCGGCAACGGAGGAAATCATCAATCAGCGAACGGTCCAGCACGTCCCGAGACGGAACCCAACTCCTCTCCTCAGGACCGTAACCCTCCCAATCCACTAAGTATTGGTGACCCCGTCCCCGAGAACGCATGTCCATGATCCTTCGTACCTTGTAAATAGGTGCGCTCTCGACAAGGACGGGGGGAGGGGAAGACGAATGGGGGTGCGAAGAAAGGGCTTGACACAGGAGACATGGAAGACAGGATGGACGCGACGAAGATGTCGCGGAAGAAGCAGTCGCACAGCGACAGGATTGACGACCTGGGAGACACGGAACGGACCAATGAACCGCGGAGTCAACTTACGAGAAGCTGTCGTAAGGGGAAGGTTACGAGTGGAAAGCCACACTCTCTGGCCGCAACAATACCTAGGACTCTTAATCCTACGTTTATTGGCGGCTCTCACAGTCTGTGCCCTGTAACGGCAAAGTGCAGACCTCACCCTCCTCCAGGTGCGCTCACAACGTTGGACAAACGCTTGAGCGGAGGGAACGCTGGACTCGGCAAGCTGGGATGAGAACAGAGGAGGCTGGTAACCCAGACTACTCTGAAACGGAGATAACCCGGTAGCAGACGAAGGAAGCGAGTTGTGAGCGTATTCTGCCCAGGGGAGCTGTTCTGCCCAAGACGCAGGGTTTCTAAAAGAAAGGCTGCGTAGTATGCGACCAATCGTCTGATTGGCCCTTTCTGCTTGACCGTTAGACTGGGGATGAAACCCGGAAGAGAGACTGACGGACGCACCAATCAAACGACAGAACTCCCTCCAAAACTGTGACGTGAATTGCGGACCTCTGTCTGAAACGGCGTCTAACGGGAGGCCATGAATTCTGAACACATTCTCGATGATGATTTGTGCCGTCTCCTTAGCGGAAGGAAGCTTAGCGAGGGAATGAAATGTGCCGCCTTAGAGAACCTATCGACAACCGTAAGAATCACAGTCTTCCCCGCAGACAAAGGCAGACCGGTAATGAAGTCTAAGGCGATGTGAGACCATGGTCGAGAAGGAATGGGAAGCGGTCTGAGACGACCGGCAGGAGGAGAGTTACCTGACTTAGTCTGCGCGCAGTCCGAACAAGCAGCCACGAAACGGCGCGTGTCACGCTCCTGAGTAGGCCTCCAAAAGCGCTGGCGAATAGAAGCAAGAGTACCTCGAACGCCGGGATGACCAGCTAACTTGGCAGAGTGAGCCCACTGAAGAACAGCCAGACGAGTAGAAACAGGAACGAAAAGAAGGTTACTAGGACAAGCGCGCGGCGACGCAGTGTGCGTGAGTGCTTGCTTAACCTGTCTTTCAATTCCCCAGACTGTCAACCCGACAACACGCCCATAAGGAAGAATCCCCTCGGGATCAGTAGAAGCCACAGAAGAACTAAAGAGACGGGATAAGGCATCAGGCTTGGTGTTCTTACTACCCGGACGGTAAGAAATCACAAACTCGAAACGAGCGAAAAACAACGCCCAACGAGCTTGACGTGCATTAAGTCGTTTGGCAGAACGGATGTACTCAAGGTTCTTATGGTCTGTCCAAACGACAAAAGGAACGGTCGCCCCCCAACCACTGTCGCCATTCGCCTAGGGCTAAGCGGATGGCGAGCAGTTCGCGGTTACCCACATCATAGTTGCGTTCCGATGGCGACAGGCGATGAGAAAAATAAGCGCAAGGATGAACCTTATCGTCAGACTGGAAGCGCTGGGATAGAATGGCTCCCACGCCTACCTCTGAAGCGTCAACCTCGACAATGAATTGTTTAGTGACGTCAGGAGTAACGAGGATAGGAGCGGACGTAAAACGTTTCTTGAGAAGATCAAAAGCTCCCTGGGCGGAACCGGACCACTTAAAACACGTCTTGACAGAAGTAAGAGCTGTGAGAGGGGCAGCAACTTGACCGAAATTACGAATGAAACGCCGATAGAAATTAGCGAAACCTAGAAAGCGCTGCAACTCGACACGTGACCTTGGAACGGGCCAATCACTAACAGCTTGGACCTTAGCGGGATCCATCTGAATGCCTTCAGCGGAAATAACAGAACTGAGAAAAGTGACGGAGGAGACATGAAAAGAGCACTTCTCAGCCTTCACGTAGAGACAATTCTCTAAAAGGCGCTGGAGTACACGTCGAACGTGCTGAACATGAATCTCGAGTGACGGTGAAAAAATCAGGATATCGTCAAGGTAGACAAAAACAAAGATGTTCAGCATGTCTCTCAGAACACCATTAACTAATGCCTGAAAAACAGCTGGCGCATTAGTGAGACCAAACGGCAGAACCCGGTACTCAAAATGCCCTAACGGAGTATTAAACGCCGTTTTCCACTCGTCCCCCTCTCTGATGCGCACGAGATGGTAAGCGTTACGAAGGTCCAACTTAGTAAAGAACCTGGCTCCCTGCAGAATCTCGAAGGCTGATGACATAAGGGGAAGCGGATAACGATTCTTAACCGTTATGTCATTCAGCCCTCGATAATCCACGCAGGGGCGCAGAGTACCGTCCTTCTTCTTAACAAAAAAACCCCCGCCCCGGCAGGGGAGGAAGAAGGCACTACGGTGCCGGCGTCAAGAGACACAGACAAATAATCCTCGAGAGCCTTACGTTCGGGAGCCGACAGAGAGTATAGTCTACCCCGAGGAGGAGTGGTCCCCGGAAGGAGATCAATACTACAATCATACGACCGGTGAGGAGGAAGGGAGTTGGCTCTGGACCGACTGAAGACCGTGCGCAGATCATGATATTCCTCCGGCTCTCCTGTCAAATCGCCAGGTTCCTCCTGAGAAGTGGGGACAGAAGAAACGGGAGGGATGGCAGACATTAAACACTTCACATGACAAGAAACGTTCCAGGATAGGATAGAATTACTAGACCAATTAATAGAAGGATTATGACATACTAGCCAGGGATGACCCAAAACAACAGGTGTAAAAGGTGAACAAAAAATCAAAAAGGAAATAGTCTCACTGTGGTTACCAGATACTGTGAGGGTTAAAGGTAGTGTCTCATATCTGATACTGGGGAGATGACTACCATCTAAGGCGAACATGGGCGTAGGCTTCCGTAACTGTCTGAGAGGAATGTCATGTTTCCGAGCCCATGCTTCGTCCATAAAACAACCCTCAGCCCCAGAGTCTATCAAGGCACTGCATGTAGCACCCGAACCGGTCCAGCGTAGATGGACCGACATAGTAGTACAGGATCTTGATGGAGAGACCTGAGTAGTAGCGCTCACCAGTAGCCCTCCGCTTACTGATGAGCTCTGGCTTTTACTGGACATGAATTGACAAAATGTCCAGCAAGTCCGCAATAGAGGCACAGGCGGTTGGTGATCCTCCGTTCCCTCTCCTTAGTCGAGATGCGAATACCTCCCAGCTGCATGGGCTCAGTCTCTGAGCCAGAGGAGGGAGATGGTTGCGATGCGGAGAGGGGAAACACCGTTAACGCGAGCTCTCTTCCACGAGCTTGGTGACGAAGATCTACCTGTCGTTCTATGCGGATAGCGAGTGCAATCAAAGAGTCCACACTGGAAGGAACCTCCCGGGAGAGAATCTCATCTTTAACCTCTGCGTGGAGTCCCTCCAGAAAACGAGCGAGCAGCGCCGGCTCGTTCCAGTCACTAGAGGCAGCAAGAGTGCGAAACTCTATAGAGTAATCCGTTATGGATCGATCACCTTGACATAGGGAAGCCAGGGCCCTAGAAGCCTCCCTACCAAAAACTGAACGATCAAAAACCCGAATCATCTCCTCTTTAAAGTTCAGGTAATTGTTAGAACAATCAGCCCTTGCCTCCCAGATAGCTGTGCCCCACTCTCGAGCCCGGCCAGTAAGGAGTGATATGACGTAAGCAACCCGAGCTCTCTCTCTAGAGTATGTGTTGGGTTGGAGAGAGAACACAATATCACACTGGGTGAGAAAGGAGCGGCACTCCGTGGGCTGCCCGGAGTAACAAGGTGGGTTATTAACCCTAGGTTCCGGAGGCTCGGCAGACCAGGAAGTAGCAGGTGGCACGAGACGAAGACTCTGGAACTGTCCAGAGAGGTCGGAAACCTGAGCGGCCAGGTTCTCAACGGCATGACGAGCAGCAGACAATTCCTGCTCGTGTCTGCCGAGCATGGCTCCTTGGATCTCGACGGCAGTGTTACGAGAATCTGTAGTCGCTGGGTCCATTCTTGGTCGGATCCTTCTGTTATGCAGGTGAATGAGGACCCAAAAGCGACTTGGCGAAAACAGAGTCTTTATTCCAGTAAAGGAAATAGGCAATACTCCTGGACAATCAGAGCAGAAAACAAAACATAAAAAACTTAATTCCACTCGTAGTGACGAGGACAGACTGGAGACTCGACCATTAACTGTAGGTTGCCTCGGGAAGGCACCGACCGTAGCAGACTCAGACACCTGCTCACACGCAGCATCTGAGGGAAACAAGACACGACAGGGCGAGACAAAGACACAGCACGGCGAACAATATACAAGGATCCGACAGGACAGAAACGGAAAACAAGGGGAGAAATAGGGACTCTAATCAGAAGGCAAGATACGGAACAGGTGTGAAAAGACTAGATGATTGAGTAGGGGAATAGGAACAGCTGGGAGCAGGAACGGAACGATAGAGAGAAGAGAGAGAAAAAAGGGAACGAACGTAATAAGACCAGCAGGGGGAAAACGAACAGAAGGGAAAGCAAAATGACAAGACAATATAAGACAAAACATGACACCTCATCTCAGGACAGAGCACATCTCACAGCTATCTTCTGACTGAACATCAAAGGGACCGACTTCTGACTGAACATCAAGGGGACAGAAACTAAACAAGTCATATTTCCCCACATATACATTTGCAAGTTTGAGCTTAATCAGGGGCCATGTCCTAATACCCACATTTGCTTCCTAAATAGTAGGCCGTTTAAGCATGAGTAAAAAAAGACAGTTTAATAGTGTGCAACATTTCGAAAATCAAGTACACTTTAAATGCCGAATTGATCAATTAAATATGGGGAGGGGCTACCGAAATCAACAAGTAGTTGGAAACAAAGCAATCGTGAATGAAGCAGTCTCAGTATGCGAAACACTTATGTTCTATAGTATGCAAGTTTTCTAAAATCGAGTATGGTTTAAATGCCAGGATGGTGTACTCATTTTGGCTCTTCATCTAGTAGAATTCTATGCACACTTGCAATGCATTGGAAGAGGTAGGCTGTGAGTGACTATATTTAGCGAGTATTCAGACCCTTCTAGTGACACATAAAAAATAAAAAACAACAAGCGACAAATCTAGCAACTTTTTCTGATGTTTTTGGAGACTTTTGGAGACTCTGACGTGAAAGCACATATCGTTCTTACTCTTCTCAACGAGCAGCGGGTGCTGCTGTGGGCCCCACCCCCGCGGCCCAGTCCTCGTGCAGCAGTCCCTCCCAGCTGCAGTCAGAGCAGGAGATGTTCACCCTTCTGTGTCCAGACTTCATATGAATCGCGCATGCGGGAAGCCGCTGAACGCCAGGGCGGGATGTAAATGTAAAATGTTTTTTTTTGTCTAGAATAAATCACTGCACAACAAAATACATCACTGCATTTGACTCACACAGCCTCACTCACTTACTCACCTTGTCCACTGTGTGTGTGCCTCTCTGTGACATAAGCTAAACATCTAGCTGGCTAGCTCATCATGTCTCAGTCTAAACTGTACACTCAAAAATACAGAAAGGAGTGGGAATCAAACCCTGAATTCAAAGGCTGGTTGAAGCCGTTTATTGGAGATGATACACGGACATACTGCCTGTATTGTAAGGCTGATTTACACACCAAACTTAGTGATGTAAAAAAACACATGACATCTCAAAAACATACTCAAAAGGCAAAGCCTTATAACAGTTCCACCCAAAACAAGCTGCCATTTATGGTTTTAAAAAATGGACTCTGCAAAAAGGCTGAAGCCACCATGGCATTAGCTATCGCTGAACACTGTTCCATGCTGGCATGTGATCACATTGGAGAAGCATGTAGAGCTGCTTTCTCAGACTCCACTGCTGCTATCCACTTCAAAATGCACAGGACAAAGTGCACAGAAATTATTAATGGTGTTCTAGCACCATCATTTCTGAAAAAGTTGTTTGCAGACATGGGTGACCAGCGTTTCAGCCTCCGCCTCGATAAGTCCATGGATGTAAGTGTTTCTAAGTACCTGGGGGTTGTGGTAAGATACTTTAGTGACACCAAGCAGGCAATTGTATCAACATTTCTGGGGCTTGTTGAGTTGGAGGGAGGAGATGCCAAATCTATTGCCCGTGCTGTTGTGGCTTTCCTCGAGAAGTGTTGTCTTAAAAAAGAGAAACTCCTGGGGATAAGGACTGACAATGCCTCTGTTATGGGGATTAACAATGGGGTCCATAAAGTGCTGAAGGAGGAGTATGGCCTCAAATATCTGGTTCTTATTCGCTGTGTGCACCACTCTCTGCGGCTTGCTATAAGTCATGCTTCCAATGACACCATCCCCAGTAGTGTGGAGTACTTGGTATGAGAGACTTATAACTGGTTTTCAGTGTCTCCAAAGCGCAGGGAGGAATACAAGGTGTGTGCCACACTTTGGCTCTCCATTGAACCTGTGGTTTCATGCATTTTGGACCAGTGGGGGGAACACTGCCACATGGCTGAGGTTTTATACTACATGTACAGTGATCCTCAAAACATATTGTATCTGACCTTTTTGAAGTCAGTGCTGGTTGAGGTACAGTTGACCATCAAGGCTTTTGAGGGAGAGAAAGGAGATCCTCTTAACCTCTAGTGACACCCCATCCCGTGAACGGGACTGTTGTCATCATCTGACACGAATTAGCATAACGCAACGGACATAAATCTTCCTAGAAAATCTTCCTATTCATGGAAATCACAAGTGAAATATATTGGAACACAGCTTAGCCTTTTGTTAATCACCCTGTCATCTCAGATTTTCTAAATATGCTTTACAGCCAAAGCTAGACAAGCATTTGTGTAAGTTTATCGATAGCCTAGCATAGCATTATGCCTTGCTAGCAGCAGGCAACCTTCTCATGAAAATCAGAAAAGCAATCAAATTAAATCGTTTACCTTTGATGAACTTCGGATGTTTTCACTCACGAGACTCCCAAGTAGATAGCCAAAGTTCATTTTGTCCCAAAATATTATTTTTGTAGGCGGAATAGCTCCGTTTGTTCTTCACGTTTGGCTGAGAAATCGACCGGAAATTGCGGTCACGACAACGCCTAAAAATATTCAAAATTAGCTCCATAATATCGACAGAAACATGGCAAACGTTGTTTAGAATCAATCCTCAAGGTGGTTTTTCAAATATCTATTCGATAATATATCCACCGGGACAATTGGTTTCTCAGTACTTTACTCGAGATTTTCTCCAGCAGCATCATGTGACCACTTGCAGCCCCCTACAGGTATTCTTCAACATAAATTCGTAAAACTACATCACAATGCTGTAGACACGCAACTCAAGGGCAGAATATTGTTAATGTAGATTGTATACAAAAAATGTAAAACATGTTATGGTTAAAAATGTTAATGTTGGGGCTGTCATAAACTGTCAGGTTTCTGGGGATTCATATTTAAATGTCTCTCTGATATATATGACACTGTTATACATCCGTCTCCCCTTATAGCCCTTTTTGGTGTACTGCCCATAGGTACCCACTGTCAAGAATCCAGTTGGACACTGTTTCTAGCCTTCTGCCCGGTGTGTTTAACTTGTCTAAAGTATGGTATCTTTAAAGCTAATTATTATAATTTTTTTCTTTGTATTTTTTCTAGTTGAATATATAATTTATGTTTTTTGTTTGTGTTGCCTTGTGTGTAAAACTGAATAAACAGAGTTTAAAAAAAACTGTGACTTGTTGTAGGCTCCTAAGTGGACCATAAGGTTAAAAACCAAACCAAATTAAGAAAACTAAACTAAAAAAACAAAACATTTATTTAAAAATAAATAAAAATAAATCAATAAGTAACTCTGCCAGAGTGTCTCTTTTGGGTCACTTTCGCCGGTCCCAAGCCCGGATAAAGGAGGAGGGTTGGAATTGTGACATAAAAAAAACAAGAATCAACAGAAGAAAGTTAATTTGTAGTTCGAAACATATGTAGGTTGTTTTTTACTCACTTTTTGTCTCTCCCACGGCATCCATCACAATTACATGCACATGGCCAATTATGCAAATTAGGTGATGACTTCATTTAGCGACTTCTAGCGACTTTTAGAAAGCCAATAGCTACTTTCCTTACTGAGGAGTTGGCAACACTGATATGCTGTAGTTCTCTTCAAGTAGCCAGACAACAAAACTAGGCTGCGTAATAGGGAAGATGCTGAATAGTGAAGCTTCTGCGGTGGTGTTCAAATGTAGGCTAAGTATTTTTTGTTCTCGTAGGCTACATCTTTGAAAACAGAAGTATTTTTTCCGAAACCTTTTTTTACCCAAAGTGGATTTCTGTTTTCTCATTGAAAACAAGTTCTCAGTGTGTCTCAGTGTTCTCAGCAGTGTGACAGAAACAACAACACAGAGTTACACATGGAATAAACAAGTGTACAGTCAATAACACAATAGAAAAAAATAAAGTCTATATAAAGTGTGTGCAAATGGCATGAGGAGGTAAGGCAATAAATAAGCCATAGTAGCGAAATAATTACAGTTTAGCAGATTAACACTGGAGTGATAGATGAGCAGATGATGGTGTGTAAGTAGTGATACTGGTGTGCAAAAGAGCAGCAAAGTAAATAAAAACAGTATGGGGATGAGGAAGGTAGATTGCGTGGACTATTTACAGATGGACTATGTACAGCTGCAGCGATTGTTTAGCTGCTCAGATAGCTGATGTTTAAAGTTAGTGAGGGAATATAAGTCTCCAGCTTCAGCTATTTTTGCAATTAGTTCCAGTCACTGGCAGCAGAGAACTGGAAGGAAAGGCGGCCAAAGGAGGTGTTGGCTTTGGGGATGACCAGTGAGATATACCTGCTGGAGTGCATGCTACGGGTGGTTGTTGTCATTGTAACCAGTGAGCTGAGATAAGGCGGAGCTTTACCTAGCATAGACTTATAGATGACCTGGAGCCAGTGGGTCTGGCAACGAATATGTAGCGAGGGCCAGCCGACTAGAGCATACAGGTCGCAGTGGTGGGTGGCATAATGCACTTCGGTAACTAAACGGATGGCACTGTGATAGACTACATCGAATTTGCTGAGTAGAGTATTGGAAGCTATTTTGTAGATGACATCGCCAAAGTCGAGGATCGGTAGGATAGTCAGTTTTACGAGGGTAAGTTTGGCGGCGTGAGTGAAGGAGGCTTTGTTGCGAAATAGAAAGCCCATTCTAGATTTGATTTTGTATTGGAGATGCTTAATGTGAGTCTAGAAGGAGAGTTTACAGTCTAGCCAGACACCTAGGTTTTTGTAGTTGTCCACATATTCTAGGTCAGAACCGTCCAGAGTAGTGATGCTAGTTGGGCGGGCGGGTACGGGAAGCGAACAGTTGAAAAGCATGCATTTGGTTTTGCTAGCGTTTAAGAGCAGTTGGAGGCCACAGAAGGAGTGTTGTATGGCATTGAAGCTCGTTTGGAGGTGAGTTAACACAGTGTCCAAAGAAGGGCCAGATGTATACAGAATGGTGTCGTCTGCGTAGAGGTGGATCAGGGAATCACCCGCAGAATGAGCGACATCGTTGATATATACAGAGAAAAGAGTCGGCCCGAGAATTGAACCCTGTGGTACCCCCATAGAGACTGTCAGAGGTCCGGACACCAGGCCCTCCGATTTTACACACTGAACTCTGTCTGAGAAGTAGTTGGTGAACCATGTGAGGCAATCATTTGAGAAACCAAGGCTATTGAGTCTGCCAATAAGAATACTGTGATTGACAGAGTCGAAAGCCTTGGCCAGGTCGATGAAGACGGCTGCACAGTATTGTCTTTTATCGATGGCGGTTATGTTATCGTTTAATACCTTGAGGGTGGTTGTGGTGCACCCGTGACCAGCTCGGAAACCGGATTGCACAGCGGAGAAGGTATGGTGGGATTCGAAATGGTCAGTGATCTGTTTACTAACTTGGCTTTCAAAGACTTTAGAAAGGCAGGGCAGGATGGATATAGGTCTGTAACAGTTTGGGTATAGAGTGTCACCCACTTTGAAGAGGGGGATGACCGCGGCAGCTTTCCAATCTTTAGGGATCTCGGACGAAACGAAAGAGAGGTTGAACAGACTGGTAATAGGGGTTGCATCAATGGCGGCAGATACTTTTAGAAAGAGAGGGTCCAGAATGTCTAGCCCAGCTGATTTGTACGGGTCCAGGTTTTGCAGCTCTCTCAGAACATCTGCGATCTGGATTTGGGTGAAGAAGAAGCTGGGGAGGCTCGGGCAAGTAGCTGCGAGGGGTGCGGAGCTGTTGGCCGGGGTTGGGGTAGCCAGGAGGAAAGCATGGCCAGCCATAGAGAAATGCTTATTGAAATATTAGATTATTATGGATTTATCGTGGTGACCGTGTCGCCTAGCCTCAGCGCAGTGGGCAGCTGGGAGGAGGTGCTCTTGTTCCCCATGGACTTTACATTGCCCCAAAACATTTTGGAGTTAGAGCTACAGGATGCAAATTTCAGTTTGAAAAAGCTAGCCTGACTGACTGTGTGTATTGGTTCCTGAATTCCCTGAACAGTTGCATATCGCAGGGACTATTCGATGCTATTGCAGTCCGCCACATGATGTTTTTGTGCTTGTCAAGGGCAGTCAGGTCTGGAGTGAGCCAAGGGCTGTATCTGTTCTTAGTTCTACATTTTTTGAAAGGGGCATGCTTATTTAAGATGGTGAGGAAATTACTTTTAAAGAACGACCAGGCATTCTCGACTGGCGGGATGAGGTCAATATCCTTCCAGGATACCTGGGCCAGGTCGATTAGAAAGGCCTGCGCACAGAAATGTTTTAGGGAGCGTTTGACAGTGATGAGGGGTGGTCGTTTGACCGCGGACCTATAGCGGATGCAGACAATGAGGCAGTGATCGCTGAGATTCTGATTGAAAACAGCAGAGGTGTATTTGGAAGGCAAGTTGGTTAGGATAATATCTATGAGGGTGCCCATGTTTATGGATTTAGGGTTGTACCTGGTGGTTCCCTTGATCATTTGTGTGAGAGTGAGGGCATCTAGCTTAGATTGTAGGACTGCTGGGGTGTTAAGCATATCCCAGTTTAGGTCACCTAACAGAATGAACTCTGAAGATACATGGGGGGCAATCAATTCACATACGGTGTCCAGGGCACACCTGGGAACTTTGGGGGGTCTATAACAGGCTGCCTACTGCATTAGTTTTACTAAACGGTATTTGTGCTAAATAGTCTACCTGGCCTCTGGGGTAGACGTAATGTAGTAAACCTTATTCCGGGACACTCCAATTAGTATGATATGTTACATTTCGTATGGTATGTATTCACTTGTGGATGTCCATCATCCATTTCGTATGATATGTTACGAATTCCATTTCGTACAATATATTAGGAATTCCATTTCGTACAATATATTAGGAATTTGCAAAACGTATGATGTTACAAATTCCTATTTGTTGTGGCTAATGTTGGCTAGGTGGCTAACACTAACGTTAGCTAGGCTAGGGGTTACTGGTTAAATTCGGGTTAAGGTTAGGAGTTAGGTTAACGGGTTAGGAGAAGGGTTAGCTAACATGCCAAGTAGTTGAAAAATATATTAGTATCCGATGTTGAGTACATAGTATGCAGTTTAAGTAAGTATTGTTTTTTATCTTATGTTTGTTGTGTAGTAAATATTTAAGCTTTTATATTCATATATTTATTTTATTTTCTTTCCTGTAAAGCACATTGTGTTGAATTCCATGTCTGAAATGTGCTGTATAGATAAAGCTTGATTTGATGTAGTACGTTACTATGGGTATTCGGACATGGCCAGGCTCTCTCCTAAAAACTCTAAGGCAGAGTGCCAGCCTGGTTTGTGCTAGTGGCGGGGAACTGACAGCATATGCTTTGTTTGCGATTTCAATTAAATGAATTCTAATATCTTAATATGGAAATGTATTCCGATACCCACAAGCGATGCAAAGCTTCCACAAGTATTCATTGGAGCAAATTCAGCCTGACTAGTCAGCATGCGGTTGGTTTCCCTTCTCTATAACACGGTCAGAACCCAGATGACTTGCACTTGGCAGCCCAGGGACTGCCAGCCAAACAATAAACGCTGCGCTTGTGCTCCACAACGTGTCAGCAGGGAGTAAATCACCCTGTGTCTGGGCCCAGATCGAACACCAATGCTCTTAGGAGCCTCGATGTTCCACACACACACACACACACACACACACACACACACACACACACACACACACACACACACACACACACACACACACACACACACACACACACACACACACACACACACACACACACACACACACACACACACACACACACACACACACACACACACACACACACACACACATACAGAGATGCACACGCACATTCACACACACACTTACGCACATACACTGACGCATATACACAGATGCACACACACACATATACACACTCACGCAAATACACAGATGCACACATACACACTTGTGTGATGATAAGATCTCTCTGTTCTTGCGTCAAGTTTGACTGCTTGTTCACAGCAACATGGCAGGAGAGCACATGGCAGGAAAGTAAACTATACAATTTTGGCAAGTTTAGATAGTAATTTAATTAGTTTAATTTAATTTGATTTATTTCAAATGGCTGCCACTGCCTTGGGCAGATAACTGCAGAAGTGAGATTTTGGAAGGTCAGACAGTTTATTTTATTTATCCACATGACCATGCTGTATGTCCTGCAGCCTTGGGATGGTTGTTTGTTGGTGGGCAGGGACGGTGTCTTCTAGGACAGGCTAGACAAGATGAGAGGGGTGACCACCAAACAGACACCACTAGCAATGGCAGTGCAAACAAACCTTGCTGCAGGGAAATAATATGATGAACAGGTTAAGCACAGAGTAAGAAACATTTTAGGTTATAAGTAACTGAAGCAAGGAAGTCACATGATTGAAGAGAGAGCTATGAGAAAACAATATGAGACACACCGAGTCATTGACGTCCTGTAGTTTAATGTCTATTCCCCCTCTGTGTCTAAAGATGAAAATCAGATGAATAACCACTCGTGACTGCAAATGAATTCATCTCTGAAACATAATTTATGACATATTTGACATACTACTTACAAAGCCGTCAGTGCTATGATTAAACATTCAGACTGTGCTTGACTGAGTATCATCAAGTCTACATTTTCTGAAATGCTGTTTAATACATAAATACAGCTGTTGTTTTCTCTAATGTTAATGCTCAGCGAGGGAAATAGAGGGTCTATAGAGTACGATTCATCATCAGCCACCAGGGACACTGGGACTACCAGGTAATGTTTTTGATTGAAACGGTTTGATTTGAATTCATAGTTGGACTTTTGTTGTTATTTTATCATGCCTCCGGGACACTCTGAACCTGCAAAATGATCCTAGTTATGACCTATTACCGTGGGCCAAGTACCAACTAGGCTTCTAATAAAAAGCTGATGTCTGTGCAAGATACTGTACAATATCCATCACTGGATCACACTGTATAATATCTCCAGATTATTCTGACTATACTTTAGCAAGGAATATTTTTCCCAGGAACATTTCCTTATGATGTGTGCTCACAGAACACCTCCCCATCCCTGTGGTATGATTGGCAGGAGCAACAGGAGCATCTATGGTTCAGCATCTTAATTGTTCACTCTGTCATTACTCTGAATGGCTGCATCAGGAGACGTATCATGTGATGGACTGCAGTTCACTTTGGTGCAGTGTTGTCTTGACACAAGGTCTGACAGGACAGAATAGAGAACACATCCCACAATAGGTCACAGCCAGGAAGAGTAGAGTCAGCTTCATCTAGTAATGTTTTACTGGTGAATGCATACAACCCTTTACAACATTGTAAGATAGATGTATAGCACTGAATTAGAATGGTGAGGAGCCTAATAGCCTCAAATAAGGAATGTTTTTATGAGCTTTCATGCAGTCTTATAAAATGAGAAGACCTATTTGACTTAAAGCTTTGCGCATATGTTGTAGCCTATGACTTAACTGCTCTCCTAGGTGATCTATAAGCACTAGTTAACGATTTAGAGTCTAGGTGTCAAGCCATTTCTAACCATAAATAGTGACCAGCCAATAGACACATGGAGATAGATTGGGGGTAAGGCCCTGCGATAGACTAGTGTCCTGTACAGGGGGTGTACTTGTACATCAAACTGCCTCACGCTACAGAAACCGGAGATAGGCTCCTGCTCTTTTGTGACATTCTGGCTTCAACAAGCCAAGCCAAGGCTTGTGCAAGGCTACAAATAGACACTCAATCTAGTGTCGTCGTCACAAATACAAGTATATCGTAATAATCCTGGATGATCTTTTGTTAGGTATAAATCTGCAAAGATCTACACTTCTGTAATCTCCTCTGTTGTGGCCATTTCCCCTGATTCTGACCTGTCTGTGAGCCCGGTGTGATATTCGTTCTCTGTTAGGCCTATGTCCCACATGCTGTTGGCCCGCTAGAGTTTACAGAATGTAATGGAATACAATCTTTCATTTTCTCCAGACTACACAGTATTACAACTAATTACTTCAGACATTGATTGGTCTACAAAAAATGTTAGGGACCAACATTGATGATGAGAAACACATGGGTAAAGTGCATTTGGAAATTATTCAGACCCCTTGACTTTTTCCACATTTTGTTATGTTACAGCCTTATTCTGAAATTGATTACATTTTTCCCCCTCATCAATTTACAAACAATACTACCATAATGACAAAGCAAAAACATTTAAAAAATAACAACATTTACATAAATATTCAGACCCTTTGGCAGCGATTAAAGCATCGAATCTTCTTGGGTATGACGCTGCAAGCTTGGCACACCTATATTTGGGGAGTTTCTCCCATTCTTCTCTGCAGATTCTCTGAAGCTCTGTCAGATTGGATGGGGAGTGTCACTGCACAGCTATTTTCAGGTCTCTCCAGAGATGTTTGATCGGGTTCAAGTCCGGGCTCTGGCTGGGCCACTCAAGGACATTCAGAGACATGTCCCGAAGCCACTCCTGTGTTGTCTTGGATGTGTGCTTAGGGTCGTTGTCCTGTTGTCCTGTTGGAAGGTAAACCTTTGCCCCAGTTCCCGAGCTCTCTGGAGCAGATTTTCATCAAGGATCTCTCGGTACTTTGCTCCGTTCATCTTTCCCTCAACCCTGACTAGTCTCCCAGTCCCTGCCTCTGAAAAACATCCCCACAGCATGATGCTGCCACCAATATGCGTCACGATAGGGATAGTGCCAGGTTTCCCCCAGACGTGGCGCTTGACATTCAGGCCAAAGAGTTCAATCTTGGTTACATCAGACCAGAGAATCTTGTTTTCATGGTCTGAGAGTCCTTTAGGTTCCTTTTGGCAAACTCCAAGCAGGCTGTCATGTGCCTTTCTACCATAAAGCCCTGATTGGTGGAGTGCTGCAGAGATGGTTGTCCTTCTGGAAGGTTCTCCCATCTCCACAGAGGAACTCTCACAGTGACCTCTGACCAAGGAACTTCTCCCCTGATTGCTCAGTTTGGCCAGGCAGCCAAATATAGGAAGAGTCGCTGTGGTTGCAAACTTCTTCCATATAAGAATGATGGAGGCCACTGTGTTCTTAGGGACCCTCAATGCTTCAGAAATGTTTTGGCACCCTTCCCCAGATCTGTGCCTCGACATAATCCTGTCTCGGAGCTCTACAGACAATTCCTTCAACCTCATGGCTTGGTTTTTGCTCTGACATGCACTGTCAACTGTGTGAGCTTGTATAGACAGGTGTGTGCCTTTCCAAATCATGTCTAATCAATTGAATTTATCACAGGTGGACTCCAATCAAGTTGTAGAAACATCTCAAAGATGATCAGTGTAAATAGGGTGCATCTGTACTCAATTTCAAATCTCATAGCAAAGGGTCTGAATAATTATGTAAATAAGATCTTTCTGTTTTTATTTGTAATACATTTTCTAAACTTTCTAAAAACCTCTTTTCACTTTGTCATTATGGAGTATTGTGTGTAGAAGGATCAGGATGTTTTATTTATTTAGTCCATTTTAGAATAAGGCTGTAATGTAACAAAATGTGGGAGAAGTCGAGGGGTCTGAATACTTTCCGAATGCACTGTATTTACTAGCCCTGCTTTCTCCAGCATAGGAAATCACAGGGAGAGTGGGAGCGATGGGAAATAATGAAAAGTGTTCTGGTAATGGGTATTGATAGGCCATCAGTAATGTGGCCTCTCAACTCCTCCAGGCTCTCAAATCCCGGACTGGACTGCCTTGTGAGTGGGTCTGCTTCCCTAAGCAGTTCAGTTCCACCACATAAGGAATGGCCCTGAAAGTAATGATTAAGCAGACTTAATCATGAAATTGACTGCCTGGAGGAGGGAGTTGAGACTGTATGCCTTGTGCTGGGAGAGATAATTAGAACCCATGTTAGTTTGAGTCTTCATTGTGATAATGCTCTACATGAAGCCATTTTGTATCTGCATGCTATTATTATATTGACAGTGAAATATGACTGCTTATCAGTCGGTGCCTGTCCTGCACAGGAGGCTAGTAGCACCTTTATTGGGGAGGATGGGCTTGTGGTAGTGACTGGAGCGGAATCAGTGAAATGGCATCAAATACATCAAACGCATGGTTTCCAGGTGTTTGATTCTATTCCATTTGCTCCGTACATTATTATGAGCCATTCTCCCCTCAGCAGCGTCTACAGATGTCCTGATATATGTTGCAAAAGACTACCACAACTGAGAACACCACAAACGTTCACCAGGAGATGGGTCTTGCATATACAAACCTGACCATAGCAATGGGAGACCAACATTGGTTTTGGGCTTGGTTTCTAATTTGTCAGACTGTTGGCTAGGGTGGATTTCTTGGGGAGTCTGGATTGCACAGTGCAGCAGACGGTATAGCTTGGGGAAACGTATAGGCTCGAGGGTCACCTCCAAGCATACGTCTAACAGGGTAGACCTGGTTGCCTTAGTTTGACGTGTCACACAATTAGTATTTATCAAAAGGAAGCACAGTCTGGTAAATTGATTGCAAAAACTGTGGTGTGTTGTCTCATATTCACTAGGCTATTGTATTTCTGTTCAGCTTACATGTGTGTATAAATTCTGCGGCAGCCCTGGGGCCAGCAGGGAGTTACCAAGGAGCAGGACCTTGGTCAGCTCCAGAGGGCTAGAGAGGCCAAGGAGAGTCAGCACCATGGACAGCTCTACAGGCACTAACTGGGGCTGGTGATTCAAAACCAATACTATCCAGTCCAGGTTCTGCAACCAATTGGTACCTTGACTTGGTTTCACCTTTCCTGACAGTACGCCACCCGGGGCAAGTAGAGGGCATGTATTGAAACCCCAGACTCATCGCTCTCTCTCTGTTCTGTTCATTAACACATGTGGTCCGAGGAGCCGCCACGCTGGACACAGAGTGACCCACCCATTATCTGAGAGGCCTTTCATTTGTATTTCTCCCCTCCCTGTTCTCCCCAACCGTTATTAAAGAACAACTTTTGTTTGAGCCCTGCAAAACGGTCTTCCACTGTCTTGTTTTATTGTGAGTTTCACCTCTGACTCACCTGGGCTGCCACAATACCAAAAGCCACTATATCAGTAATTGTCATTGTAGTAAATCTACCAAGAATTACAGATGATCAAATATGAAATACTGTAGATAGTATAACAAATAATTGATTTGTAAGAACAACTCACTACATAAATGAACCTTTGGACTAGTCGCTTCAACCCGTGGATAAAGGCCACTAAAACAGGCTGGTGAATCACACTATGAGAACTGAAGCTAAAAAACAACTGACTATACTATCAACACTATAAGCAACATTACAACTGTATGTGAAGAGATGGATTAATAAAAACAAATTAAGAGAACCAATTTTACAGGATGATATGTAATGGGGTAAATATATACAGTTGAAGTCAGAAGTTTACATAAAATGAGTTTAAATGTATTTGGCTAAGGTGTTTCGCAATTCCTGAAATGTAATCCTAGTAAAAATGTCCTGTCTTAGGTCAGTTAGGATCACCACTTTATTTTAAGGATGTGAAATGTCAGAATAATAGTAGAGAGAATTCTTTATTTCAGATGTTATTTCTTTCATCACATTCCCAGTGGGTCAGAAGTTTACATACACTCAATTAGTATTTGGTAGCATTGCCGTTAAGTTGTTTAACTTGGGTCAAATGTTTCGGGTAGCTTTCCACAAGCTTCCCACAATAAGTTGGATGTATTTTGGCCCATTCCTCCTGACAGAGCTGGTGTAACTGAGTCAGCTTCGTAGACCTCCTTGCTCGCACACGATTTTTCAGTTCTGCCCACACATTTTCTATGGGATTGAGATCAGGGCTTTGTGATGGCCACTCTAATACCTTGACTTTGTTGTCCTTAAGCCATTTTGCCACAACTTTGGATGTACAGTGCCTTACGAAAGCATTCTGCCCCCTTGAACTTTGCGACCTTTTGCCACATTTCAGGCTTCAAACATAAAGATATAAAACTGTATATTTTTGTGAAGAATCAACAACAAGTGGGACACAATCATGAAGTGGACGACATTTATTGGATATTTCAAACTTTTTTAACAAATCAAAAACTGAAAAATTGGGCGTGCAAAATTATTCAGCCCCTTTACTTTCAGTGCAGCAAACTCTCTCCAGAAGTTCAGTGAGGATCTCTGAATGATCCAATGTTGACCTAAATGACTAATGATGATAAATACAATCCACCTGTGTGTAATCAAGTCTCCGTATAAATGCACCTGCACTGTGATAGACTCAGAGGTCCGTTAAAAGCGCAGAAAGCATCATGAAGAACAAGGAACACACCAGGCAGGTCCTAGATACTGTTGTGAAGAAGTTTAAAGCCGGATTTGGATACAAAAAGATTTCCCAAGCTTTAAACATCCCAAGGAGCACTGTGCAAGCGATAATATTGAAATGGAAGGAGTATCAGACCACTGCAAGTCTACCAAGACCTGGCCGTCCCTCTAAACTTTCAGCTCATACAAGGAGAAGACTGATCAGAGATGCAGCCAAGAGGCCCATGATCACTCTTGATGAACTGCCGAGATCTACAGCTGAGGTGGGAGACTCTGTCCATAGGACAACAATCAGTCGTACATTGCACAAATCTGGCCTTTATGGAAGAGTGGCAAGAAGAAAGCCATTTCTTAAAGATATCCATAAAACGTGTTTTTTAAAGTTTGCCACAAGCCACCTGGGAGACACACCAAACATGTGGAAGAAGGTGCTCTGGTCAGATGAATCCAAAATTGAACTTTTTGGCAACAATGCAAAACATTATGTTTGGCGTAAAAGCAACACAGGTCATCACCCTGAACACTCCATCCCCACTGTCAAACATGGTGGTGGCAGCATCATGGTTTGGGCCTGATTTTCTTCAGCGGGACAGGGAAGATGGTAAAATTGATGGGAAGATGGATGGAGCCAAATACAGGACCATTCTGGAAGAAAACCTGATGGAGTCTGCAAAAGACCTGAGACTGGGACGGAGATTTGTCTTCCAACAAGACAATGATCCAAAACATATGCAAAATCTACAATGGAATGGTTCAAAAATAAACATATCCAGGTGTTAGAATGGCCAAGTCAAAGTCCAGACCTGAATCCAATCGAGAATCTGTGGAAAGACCTGAAAACTGCTGTTCACAAATGCTCTCCATCCAACCTCACTGAGCTCGAGCTGTTTTGCAAGGAGGAATGGGAAAAAAATTCAGTCTCTCGATGTGAAAAACTGATAGAGACATACCCCAAGCGACTTACAGCTGTAATCGCAGCAAAAGGTGGCGCTACAAAGTTTTAACTTAAGGGGGTTGAATAATTTTGCACGCCCAATTTTTCAGTTTTTAAATTTGTTAAAAAAGTTTGAAATATCCAATAAATGTCGTTCCACTTCATGATTGTGTCCCACTTGTTGTTGATTCTTCACAAAAAAATACAGTTTTATATCTTTATGTTTGAAGCCTGAAATGTGGCAAAAGGTCGCAAAGTTCAAGGGGGCCGAATACTTTCGCAAGGCACTGTATGCTTGGGGTCATTGTCCATTTAGAAGACCCATATGCGTCCAAGCATTAACTTGGTGTCTTGAGATGTTACCTCAATATATCCACATAATTTTCCTCCCTCATGTTGACATCTATTTTGTGAAGTGCACCAGTCCCTCCTGCGGCAAAGCACCTCCACAACATGATGCTGCCACCCCCGTGCTTCACGGTTGGGATGGTGTTCTTCGGCTTGCCAGCTTCCCCTTTTTCCTCCAAACATAATGATGGTTAATATGGCCAAACAGTTCGATTTTTGTTTTATCATACCAGGGGACATTTCTCCAAAAAGTATGATTTTTTGTCCCCATGTGCAGTTGCAAACTGTAGTCTGGCTTTTTAAGGCGGTTTTGGAGCAGTGGCTTCTTCCTTCTTGAGCGGCCTTTCAGGTTATGGTGATATAGGACTCGTTTTACTGTGGATATACTGTAGATACTTATGTACCTGTTTCCTCCGTCATCTTCACAAGGTCGTTTGCTGTTGTTCTGGGATTGATTTGCACTTTTCGCCCCAAAGTACGTTCATCTCTGCGTGGTCCCATGGTGTTTATACTGGTGTACTATTGTTTGTACAGATGAATGTGGTACCTTCAGGCGTTTGGAAATTGCTCCTGAGGATGAACCAGACTTGTGGAGGTCTACAATTGTTTTTCTAAGGTCTTGGCTGAAATCTTTTGATTTTCCCATGATGTCAAGCAAAGAGGCACTGACCTTGAAGGTAGGCCTTGAAATACATCCACAGGTACACTTCCAATTGACTCAAATTATGTCAATTAGCCTATCAGAAGCTTCTAAAGCTATGACATAATTTTCTGGAATTTTTCAAGCTGTTTAAAGGCACAATCAACTTAGTGTATGTAAACTTCTGACCCACTGGAATTGTGATACAGTGAATTATACGTGAAATAATCTGTCTGTAAACAATTGTTGGAAGAAGTACTTGTGTCATGCACAATGTAGATGTTCTAACCGACTTGCCAAAACTATAGTTTGTTAACAAGACATTTTTAGAGTGGTTGAAAAACTAGTTTTAAAATGACTTCAACCTAAGTGTATTTAAACGTCCGACTCTAGCTGTATGTGGGAGGCGGTCCGTGGCAGAGTGCAAAGGCACTACAGAGCAATGTGCAGTCTGGGATGAAAGTGCAGGGTGCATAGTACTTGGATTAATAATGCAGAGTGCAACGTCTGTAAGTGGGAAGATCAACGTGGACCAGGTGGCCAGTTGGTAAGGGCCAAAGCTGTTCAGGTGGCGGAAGGTTTTGGTTGTCATTGACCTGAACCATTTGCCAGTCTTTTGAAGAGGGGGTTTCCAGGGTGAAAGGGGTCATGAGGATCTTTCCTTCACGCTTCCTTGTCCTGGAGTCGTACAGGACCTCAAACAACCAGCAGTGCCTGAAATAGGAATCTCTCACATTCTGTCAACAGCCTAACACTCCATAAAACGCAGGGCTGGTTGGAGGACTTTCCCCGTTTAGGCAGGCAGCCATGCAGGCAGGCAGGCTGTCAATAGGCAGCTGTCTCTGTCTCTGCACACTGGCCACAGGCAGAGGAGAAACTACCACAATTAGATGCCAGTCGCCAGCCTGACACACAAAAACACAGAGGATCTTTCAGACCTTTCCCTTACTTCTGTTTACAGAATGCATTACAGAGGGAGAGAGAGAGGGAGAGGAGAGAGAGAGGGGAGAGAGAAGGGAGAGAGAGAGGAGTGAGTGGAGGGAGGGAGAGGGGAGAGAGAGAGGATGATATTATGGGTCTGATATGTAGGGAATGAAACAGGGACAGACAGAAATAGGTGTTTCTGTTTTGGTAGAGTAAGAGTGTGTTTGTGCGTGTGCACGAGCATCAGGGTATGTTTGTATGAGTGCGATAGGAGACTCAGTGTGTGAGTAAGTGTGGAGAATGAACACAGTATGGAGAATGAACACGAGAGAGAGAGAGAGAGAGAGAGAGAAGAGAGTCGGATGACCTGGAGCTGAATTGAAGGCCAAGTGTTGGTAATATGGGCAGGGACTCAGACACACTAACCCAGCAGTGTCTCTCGCAGGTGAGGTTAGCAGAGTCATAGGAGAGGGCCAGTGCTTGGCAGAGTATAATAGCTTTTAATTAAGGATCCGCACCTTTTTTCGAATTTTCGCATAAAATGACATACGCAAATCTAACTGCCTGTAGCTCAGGACCTGAAGCAAGGATATGCATATTCTTGATACCATTTGAACGGAAACACTTTGAAGTTTGTGGAAATTTGAAATTAATGTAGGAGAATATAACACATTGAATATAGTTAAAGATAATACAAACAAAAAAACATGTTTTTTTTGTACCATCATCTTTGAAATGCAAGAGAAAGGATATAATGTATTATTAGCCCAGGTGCAATTTAGACTTTGGCCACTAGGTGGAAGTAGTGTATGTGCAAAGTTTTAGACTGATCCAATGAACCATTGCATATCTGTTCAAAATATCAATTAATTAATCAATTAATACATTTTCAGGTTCATAATTGTGCACTCTCCTCAAACAATAGTATGGTATTCTTTCACTGTAATAGCTACTGTGAATCGGACCGTGCAGTTAGATTAACAAAAATGTAAGCTTCCTGCCCATATCAGATATGTCTATGTCCTGGGAAATGTTCATGTTACTTACAACCTCATGCTAATCACATTAGCCTACGTTAGCTTAACCGTTCTGTGTGTGTGTGTGTGTGTGTGTGTGTGTGTGTGTGTGTGTGTGTGTGTGTGTGTGTGTGTGTGTGTGTGTGTGTGTGTGTGTGTGTGTGTGTGTGTGTGTGTGTGTGTGTGTGTGTGTGTGTGTGTGTGTGTGTGTGTGTGTCTGTCTGTCATCAGTGTCCTGATGACAGACAGACATTCTAGACAGCACCACGGTCTAACCTCCCCTGCACTGCCAGACCCAGAGTCACTAACCTGGGCTGGGAGGTGGTTAGGAGTAGGAGGTGTCACAGAGTGCTATTTAATTGCCCTCTCCAATTAAGACACCTCTATTAAAAGCAATAATGTGACATGAAAAAGGAGAGCAGAGCGGTGACTCACAGCCTGACTTTAGCTGTCTGTGCTATTCCAAAGGCCAGAGCCTCCATGAGACAGACATACATACAGGATAGTACAATGAAACAGCCAATCAGGGGGAAATCCTCCCTCTGTTTACACCACTGTTTTTAGGCGGCTATTTTAGTGCCTTCTTTCATCAGAGAGCCTATTCAAATATTCCCCACATCAAAGAGGTTTATTTTGCATCATCTTGTTGGTCGGGGAGCGAATGTGACTCAATGACAGGGCTATTCACGTGTTGCCTCTTACCTCACACTAAGATATTTAGAGGTTATCAATGTGGGCTGTTTCAAGAGCACAATGATGATATCCTGCCTGCATATGTAGTTTTGCAGAGTAAATGTTGTTCTTTTTTTAACCCATTTTTCTCTCCAATTGGTAGTTACAGTCTTGTCCCTTCGCTGCAACTCCCCTATGGACTCGGGAGAGGTGAAGGTCAAGAGCCATGCGTTGTCCGAAACATGACACTGCCAAACTGCACTGCTTCTTGACACCATGCTGCTCGCTTAACCCGGACGCCAGCCACACCAATGTGACGGAGGAAACACCGTCTAGCTTGCAGGCGCCCGGCTCGCCACAAGGAGTTGCTAGAGTACTAAGGGACAAGGAAATCCCGACCGGCCAAACACTCCCCAAACCCAGATGACGCTGGGCCAATTGTGCACCGCTCATGGGTCTCCCGGTCACGGCCAGCTGTAAAACAGCCTGGGATCAAACCCGGGTGTGTAGTTACCACTCAAACACTGCGATGCAGTACCTTAGACTGCTTCTCCACTCTTGAGGCCCTGTAGAAGTTGTTCTTGAATTAACTTCTACAGTATGACAGTTATAAACTAAAGTTAAAGATCTTGTTGCTTCATGACATGATTTATATTTCAAGCATCTGAGAAGCATAGAGATACATCCAATAGACTGGAGTGAGCAGCTTGCCAAAGATCTTGAATAATATTACAAACAATTCAAAGTAAACTTCCTGTATATTATGAGGTAAAACATCAATTCAGCCTGGTTGTGAGAACTCGAGCATTGCTCATCTCAGAGCCAGAGCTGTAGAAAGCTGTATCCTGCTATGGATCACCAGGAACTCACATCGTAAATTGTAACATAAATGAATCTCACATCGATTGCTCGTCATCTTGCTCCCCAAGTTTTAACTGTGTGTGTGTGTGTGTGTGTGTGTGTGTGTGTGTGTGTGTGTGTGTGTGTGTGTGTGTGTGTGTGTGTGTGTGTGTGTGTGTGTGTGTGTGTGTGTGTGTGTGTGTGTGTGTGTGTGTGTGTGTGTGTGTGTGTGTGTGTGTGTGTGTGTGTGTGTGTGTGTGTGTGTGTGTGTGTGTGTGTGTGTGTGTGTGTGTCTGTGTGTGTGTGTAATAGTAGAGTAGTAGGGCTTACTAATTTAATTCCTGGAGCTAGGAAGATTGGGTATTCTTTGTCCATAAGCAATCCAGTTAAATCCATGAGCAGAGTGACTGATGACCAATGGAAGGCAGAGCATATAGTGCTATTCCCCAATTCCCCCTGCCTGGCCCAGAAGGAGAAGTTGGGTATGCTGGTTCTGATGCAGCTGGGTGCCCCAACTGGCTGTGATGGGGAACAGTGACTGATTGAGAGTTTGCCAGTCATACCCTGACTAATTTATAGTACAAACACATACACACACGTGAGGTGGCTTTTAATCAGAATAATCGATTATGGACTGAGCTACTGTGCAGAGAAAAACAGTAATCCTGGTAGCTCAAGGAAAAATAAATTCTGTATCCCATTTTACAGATAAGGACAATCAAAGTCGCCAAAATGGCTGCACCATGGAAGCTATAAACAAACAACAAAGCAGGCCAGGGGACTTCAACCCCCTCAGAGACAGGAATCATCCACAATAATATTCCATGCTGCACAGACAGGAAAACCCATTCATTTGTGGTAGTGGGTGATCCGGTACTACTGCAGTGAATCAGCTCGACTGATGGACGTCTGGCTAATACTCTAACAGTGGACCAGCTTCACTCTGCTCTTGTATTACAGTTTTTCTCAGTTGCTAAAACACTAAATCCCTTTGGCTGAACAAAGTTATCAGTTGCCTGGACTCATTTAGCTAATTATGCAGTCTGTTGTCAATACCTCAAACCATTTCACATGGTAAAACACAATTTGCAGATCTCACTTAGATTTTTCAACAAAACTCTAAACACATTCTCATTCTCTAAACACATTCTGCACTTTAATGCACATGTCATCCATACTGGTAAACACAAGTGGCAAAAATCAAATACAAATAGAGAATACATGTCATTGATTGAACACAACCACTCAAAATTGATTTAACCTGTTTCAAATGACGTGACACAACCAATATAAGCCAGTTCAGAGAGCAAACAGGTTGTTGAAGGTGGGAAGGAGAAAGTCTGAGAATGGATAGAAGAAACAATATGAGAGGACGAGGACGAGTGCGCATGCGAGGTGAGCGACGAGGAGGAAGAGGAGAAGGAGGGAACGAAAGAGGAAGAGGAGGACGAAGAGGAAGAGGAAGACAAAGAGTGGAAATATCTGATGAAATTCTAGCAACAGTTAAAGACCATGTTCCTATCCATGGACTGACAATGAGGGAAGCAGGACTTAGAGTGCAACCCAATTTGAGCCGATTTTCTGTGTCCACCATAGTAAGGACATTCAGAGAAGAGAACAGGTACAGTATACTACTGTATTTTTGGAATTGCAAATTTACTGTACTACACTATATGTTTCAATAGACAGTTGTAACGTTAATCACTGTATGTATTGTACTGCATGAATATGTTTTGTAACTGCACAACTACTTTTTGTAGAATTGCAAGGCTGCCACATGCAGGTGGAAGGACAGCTATATTCATTCGGGAGCAAGAGGCCGTTATAGTTGGCATGGTCCTTCAAGATAATGCAATACGACTCCAAATCCAAGAACGAGTGATACAAGACAACACACACTTCCAGGGAATCGACAGTGGGAGCATTTCCACAATTGACCGTGTCCTCCATCGTAACAGGATGCGAATGAAACAAGTATACAGAGTACCTTTTGAGCGCAACTCACCAAGGGTGAAAGAACTGTGAGCTCAGTATGTGCAAGTAAGTGTACATTCATAAACATTTACTGTAATCCAGATGGTCTACAGTACTAACACAAACTATGTGAATGACATTACTCTTCAGTACATACAATGTATGTGAATCAGAAGCCTAATTGTACTCTACAGTATAGCACTGTCTCTGTACGACTTACAAAATCCTACATAATGTATGTTGTATTTCTACACAGACAATATTTGACTTGGAATCCTTGGACAGACCCCATGAGTTCATCTTTGTCGATGAAGCGGGCTTCAATCTAACAAAGAGGAGAAGGAGAGGCCGAAACACGATTGGACAGCGAGCCATTGTTGAAGTCCCTGGTCAACGAGGTGGCAATGTCACAATCAGTGCTGCTGTCAGCAACCATGGTGTTCTACATCACCATGTTACACTCGGGCCATATAACACCCAGCATCTTCTAAGATTTATTGCCAATCTAAGATATTTTTTTTTGAGCAGCAGGTTCAAGAGCAGCAGGGTCAAGAGCTAAATGAGAATCCCATTCCCACCTAAGTGATAGTGTGGGACAATGTCAGTTTCCAGCTGCTCAGGTAAGGGAATGGTTTAACATCAATGGGCAGTTTATGAACTTGTACCTCCCTCCATACTCGCCTTTCCTGAATCCTATTGAGGAGTTTTTCTCCTCAAGCTATGGATTTAGCTTGTGGTGATATAGGTGAGGAATCATGTCAGGGCTGGATACGGCACACAAGAGGCTTCTTCCCCCGTTGCCTCAGGAGGGACAATATTGCTTGTGATGTCGACAAAGTGCTCTGGCCTGATCCAGCCCAAAGACAAGAAGAAGCACATTGATCACATGTTTACTCCTTTGATTTTTGTCCCTGTTAGTATTGTATACTGTAGTACAGTGCATTGTAGGCTGTATACTGTACAATGGACAAATTGTATGGCCCTGAACATTGTGCTTTCCATTTATTAACAGTACTGACTGCTCAATAGATTTTGACTGGTTGCAGGTTCATATCAACAAAGAACAAGAATTACAGTATCACAGAGACAAAGGACAAGTTTGTGAGATGCAAGGTACAGTACTGTAAAAATAGGGGTACAAGGAGGAGGAAGAACAAAAAACAAAATTGCAAAGAGCAAAGCAGAGTAGTCATTTCTGATCAATTTTGAGCTACTATGATAGAACATGTTTTCCTTCCTCAAAAGACAATGACGGAAAAATATTAATATAAATATGACATGAACTAGTCTGTGGCGACCTAACTGCCAGAACAGGACAAGAACCTGACACCCTCAGCACACAGGGGGACAAACACCTGCCTGCAGGTGACAGCATTCTCTCCCACATATGCCCCCCGAGGCACAACTATGACAACATAATCAACAAAAACGGGTCACAACTCCTGCAGCTCTGTCGCACGCTGGGTATGTACATAGTCAATGTTAGGCTTTGAGGGGACTCCTATGGTAGATATACCTATAGCTAATCTCTTGGCAGTAGTACTGTAGACTACTTTATCACTGACCTCAGAGTCTCTCAGAGCGTTCACAGTCAGCCCACTGACACCCCTATCAGACCACAGCAAAATCACAGTCAACTTGAACAGAGCAATATGCAATCATGAGGCATCAAAGCCAAAGGAACTGAGTAACATTAAGAAATGCTATAGATAGAAGGAATGCAGTTTGGAAACCTACCAAAAAACAATTAGGCAACAACAAATTCAATACCTTCAAGACAATTTCCTGGACAAAAGGTTTCATTGTAATAGTGAAGGTGTAAACTTGCCAGTAGAAAATCTTAAAAGTAAATTTGACCTCTCAGCTTCCTTATCAAATCTAAAAATCTCAAATAGAAAACCGAAGAAAATTAACAATAATGACAAATGGTTTGATGAAGAATGCAAAAATCTAAGAAAGAAATTGAGAAACCTGTCCAACCAAAAACATAGAGACCCGGAAAACCTGAGTCTACACCTTCACTATGGTGAATCACTAAAACAATACAGAAATACACTACGGAAAAAGAAGGAACAGCACATCAGAAATCAGCTCAACGTAATTGAAGAATCCATAGACTCTAACCACTTCTTGTAAAATTGGAAAACACTAAACAAACAACAACACGAATAATTATCTATCCAAAATGGAGATGTATGGGTAAACCACTTCTCCAATTTTTTTGGCTCTATAACAAAGAATAAAGAGCAAAACCATATACATGATCAAATTCTCACCCCCCCCCCTTTAAGATTTAGATGCACTATTGTAAAGTGACTGTTCCACTGGATGTCATAAGGTGAATGCACCAATTTGTAAGTCGCTCTGGATAAGAGCGTCTGCTAAATGACTTAAATGTAAAATGTAAATGTAAATACAAATCTTAGAATCAACTATTAAAGACTACCAGAACCCACTGGATTCTCCAATTACCTTGAATGAGTTACAGAACAAAATAAAACTCTCCAACCCAAAAAGACCTGTGGTGTTAATGGTATCCTTAATGAAATGATCAAATATACAGACAACAAATTCCAATTGGCTATACTTTAACATCATCCTTAGCTCTGGCATCTTCCCCAATATTTGGAACCAAGGACTGATCACCCTAATCCACAAAAGTGGAGACAAATTTGACCCCGTCCAACCTGACAGAGCTTGAGTGGATCTGCAGGAAAAAGTGGGAGGAACTCCCCAATTACATGTGTTTTTTTTCTCACCTTTATTTAACCAGGTAGGCTAGTTGAGAAAAAGTTCTCATTTGCAACTGCGACCTGGCCAAGATAAAGCATAGCAGTGTGAACAGACAACACAGAGTTACACATGGAGTAAACAATTAACAAGTCAATAACACAGTAGAAAAAAGGGGAGTCTATATACAATGTGTGCAAAAGGCATGAGGAGGTAGGCGAATAAATACAATATTGCAGATTAACAATGGAGTGATAAATGATCAGATGATCATGTACAGGTAGAGATATTGGTGTGTAAAAGAGCAGAAAAGTAAATAAATAAAAACTGTGGGGATGAGGTAGGTGAAAATCGGTGGGCTATTTACCAATAGATTATGTACAGCAGCAGCGATCGGTTAGCTGCTCAGATAGCTGATGTTTGAAGTTGCTGAGGGAGATAAAAGTCTCCAACTTCAGCGATTTTTGCAATTCGTTCCAGTCACAGGCAGCAGAGTACTGGAACGAAAGGCGGCCGAATGAGGTGTTGGCTTTAGGGATGATCAGTGAGATACACCTGCTGGAGCGCGTGCTACGGATGGGTGTTGCCATCGTGACCAGTGAACTGAGATAAGGCAGAGCTTTACCTAGCATGGCCTTGTAGATGACCTGGAGCCAGTGGGTCTGGCGACGAATATGTAGCGAGGGCCAGCCGACTAGAGCATACAAGTCGCAGTGGTGGGTAGTATAAGGTGCTTTAGTGACAAAACGGATGGCACTGTGATAAACTGCATCCAGTTTGCTGAGTAGAGTGTTGGAAGCAATTTTGCCAAAGTCATCGCCGAAGTCGAGGATCGGTAGGATAGTCAGTTTTACTAGGGTAAGCTTGGCAGCGTGAGTGAAGGAGACTTTGTTGCGGAATAGAAAGCCGACTCTTGATTTGATTTTCGATTGGAGATGTTTGATATGGGTCTGGAAGGAGAGTTTGCAGTCTAGCCAGACACCTAGGTACTTATAGGTGTCCACATATTCAAGGTCGGAACCATCCAGTGTGGTGATGCTAGTCGGGCATGCGGGTGCAGGCAGCGATCGGTTGAAAAGCATGCATTTGGTTTTACTAGCATTTAAGAGCAGTTGGAGGCCACGGAAGGAGTGTTGTATGGCATTGAAGCTCGTTTGGAGGTTAGATAGCACAGTGTCCAATGACGGGCCGAAAGTATATAGAATGGTGTCATCTGCGTAGAGGTGGATCAGGGAATCGCCCGCAGCAAGAGCAACATCATTGATATATACAGAGAAAAGAGTCGGCCCGAGAATTGAACCCTGTGGCACCCCCATAGAGACTGCCAGAGGACCGGACAGCATGCCCTCCGATTTGACACACTGCACTCTGTCTGCAAAGTAATTGGTGAACCAGGCAAGGCAGTCATCCGAAAAACCGAGGTCTTGAGTCTGCCGATAAGAATATGGTGATTGACAGAGTCGAAAGCCTTGGCAAGGTCGATGAAGACGGCTGCACAGTACTGTCTTTTATCGATGGCGGTTATGATGTCGTTTAGTACCTTGAGTGTGGCTGAGGTGCATCCGTGACCGGCTCGGAAACCAGATTGCATAGCGGAGAAGGTACGGTGGGATTCGAGATGATCAGTGACCTGTTTGTTGACTTGGTGTGCCAAGCTTGTAACGTCATTCCCAAGAAGACTCAAGGCTGTAATCTCTGCCAAAGGTGCTTCAACAAAGTACTGAGGAAAGGGTCTGAATACTTATGTAAATGTTATTTTTCTGGTATTGTTTTTTTGTGTGTAAAAATGCCTTAAAACCTGTTTTCCTTTGTCATTACGGGGTATTGTGTGTAGATTGATGAGGGAATAACACTATTTAATCCATGTCAGAATAAGGCTGTAACGTAACAAAATGTGCAAAAAATCAAGGGGTCTGAATTATTTCTGAATAATGTATACTGTACATTGTCTATTCATCTTGCAGTGCCAATTAACATTGGATGACATTGGATGACATTATCCCACTGGGCACACCACGTCATTTCAACGTGGATAATTGGGTAATATTTGGATAATTGGGTAATATTTGGTTGGGATGTTGATAAATGAGATTACAACCTATAGTATGTTCACCTACTCAAAAAGACAGCCAAAAGTTCATTGAATTTCCAAAGTGTAATCACTTTGCTTTCAACCTTTTAAAAGCACAAGCAATTTCCAATGTAAAAACAATGTCCAATTTTTGTTTCGTTGTCAAACAAATGTCTATGACTACGCTTTCAACCATTTAAAACTACAGCAAAGTTCAAATGGGAATACAAATTTGACATTTTAGCAATGGTGTAAAGTACTTAAGTAACAATTCTTTATTAAAGTACTATTTAAGTAGTTTTTAAAAACTTTTACTTCACTACATTCCTAAAGAAAATAAGGTACTTTTATATATATGCCATTTAGCAGACGCTTTTATCCAAAGCCACTTACAGTCATGTGTGCATACATTCTACGTATGGGTGGTCCCAGGGATCGAACCCACTACCCTGGCGTTACAAGCGCCATGCTCTACCAACTGAGCTACAGAAGGACCATACCTTTTTTAACTCCATACATTTTCCCTGACCCCAAAAGTACTCATTATATTTTGACAGGAAAATGGTCCAATTTACACACTTATCAAGAGAACATCCCTGGTCCTCCCCAATGCCTCTGATCTGGTGGACTCACTAAACACAAATGCTTCATATGTAAATTAATTCTGAGTGTTGGAGTGTGCCCCTGGCTATCCATCAATAAAAAATAAACAAGAAAATTGTGCTGTCTGGTTTGCTTAATATAAGGAATTTGGACTGGTTTATACTTGTACTTTTACTTTTGATACTCAAATACATTTTAGTAATTCCATTGACTTTTAATACTTAAGTATATTTAAAACCAAATACTTTTACTCAAGTTTTATGTTAATTTCACTTTTCTCTGAATATATCTTTACTTATACTCAAGTATGACAGTTTAGTTCTTTTTCCACCACTGCATGTTAGTCATTTAGCAGACTCGCTTAAACCAGAGTGATTTACAGTAAAGTAATGAGTGCATAAATGTTCATACTGGTCCCCCATGGGTATCAAACCCACAACCCCGGTGTTGCACGCACCATGCACTACCAACTGAGTCACACAGATGTTGTGGTTTAGTACTACATTAAGAATAGACAAGTATCCACTCGTCCCTGTCAGACATGAATTTGGTGTGGGCTAGGAGGTGAAGGGAAGGTCTTTGGATTATGGATTACTTTACATGCAGTTTTTTTTAGGATTGTTGTCAGAAGTGTTCTCCCAGGAATGAACAGCAGGGGGCGGTACTACAATAAATTCATGATTTATCACTGCACTTCATCTAATAGCAAAACCAGATGACCTGTATTACAGTTCAGTTTGCATTAAACGTACATGGTGCAAGTGATCAATGTAGTTCGAGATTCTGCACAGATTATTATAGCAATTGTGAACATATACGTTAAAGAGTAGGACTAAATCAAATCAAACTTTAAATGCATTTTAAATAAAGTTTGATTTGATTTAGTCCTATTCTTTAAACAATATTTTTTTGGTTGAGATGGAGACATGAATCCCAAATATCAATTATTAAATTGTAGACAAGCTGGAATTAAAGCCAGACTAAGTCAGTGGTACTGATGGAACTATTCATGCAGAAGATATCTCCTTCAAATGTTGATAATTGGTTGTGTTGACAATAAACACAATTCAATATCACATAATTCAATTTGAAATCAACCAGAGCTTGAAATCCTAGGTATTGTATATTTACTCCCTACCACTGAGGAAGTACAGTTCCCGCTCAGCTCAGTCAAAACTGTTCGCTGCTCTGGCTCCCCAATGGTGGAACAAACTCCCTCACGACGCCAGGACAGCGGAGTCAATCACCACCTTCCGGAGACACCTGAAACCCCACCTCTTTAAGGAATACCTAGGATAGGATAAAGTAATCCTTCTCACCCCCCCCCCCCTTAAAATATTTAGATGCACTATTGTAAAGTGGTTGTTCCACTGGATGTCATAAGGTGAATGCACCAATTTGTAAGTCGCTCTGGATAAGAGCGTCTGCTAAATGACTTAAATGTAAATGTAAATTTAATTATGGTTTAAAACAATTGCTGATCATGACCTTGCATATGCTGTATCATCATCATTGATGATATATAAGTGATAAAGTATGGTCACATTTCATTTGCTCTGTTAAACCTGCCCTTTGGAATTACTTCAATAGCAACAGTGAATCCATTTAATTTATAAGTGGAGATCACTCAACAATCATTCTCACAATATTACATTGGTTATGGTCAGTGACAAATATCATAGCTAAACTGGGCTTCGTTAAAACCATGGATGGGCGTCCAAATGGTACCTGTAGATACACCAATTATCCTGTAGAAGGTCCTGCCCAGCCTACATTCTTTTCTGATAGTGGATATAACATGGGAGATCTGACCTTGTTGTAAAGGTACAAATTAAACATATGTTATACTAGGTTTGTTTATGTTTAAATGTGGTTACCATGGTGAAAATCATGTGGTTGAAATTTCACACTCAAAACAGCAGTTTACATTGATAACTTTTTTCAAATCTATTTTAGGCTTTTTTCCACGTAGATTCCAAATGGCGTTGAAACAACGTTGATTCAACCAGTTTGTGCCCAGTGGGGAGCTGCTTTGCATTACATAAAGCACACGTTGATGTGTCGTCTAAACTGTGCTGTGGCAAAAGAAGAGCTATTGGTTGGTTTAATATAACAATGAGCTGTGGCAATAACTTGATAAAGCTGCCTGCCTATGTGTACGACTGTAATGGAGATTTGAGCTCTTGAGTGGTGACTTGAGATAGAGATATGCCGAAGACATTCCTATTGGTTCAATGGAAACGTGAGGAAATGAAAGGGTGACTCCACATACTATAAAACCTCCCTCAATAACGGACCAAGGCATCGTGGACGGGAGGACTGCTTACGACTGACAAGTGTACATCAAGTACTGGAATCATCGTAACTACAACACTTATAAATCATGAGTGAGGTAGGTGTACTTTATTTTTAAAAGCCTTTCTTTTGAAGTATAATTGTCGCTCACATCATACGGTAGGCTAATAAGTGCATCCATGGATAGTCTGCTGCTGCAACTCTGCCAATTCCAGCAGTCAAGCGGAGCGCAACCAAATTGTTTCAAAGGATCCCATTAAAGCGTGAAATAAATTAAATTGTTGGTAGTTTTGCCGATGGCGACGATATGAAACGATTTTCTACAATATAAGAAAGTGTCACTGGCGTCCAGCAGGTCAACATTATTTATTAGGCTATCCAACTACCGGGCAATCAACCCCAAACGGTCCTCTCTGACCCTCCATTCGTGATTGTTGTCCTTCCTTATATTTTTTTTTTTGTAGAGAAGGTTTGTACAATTATGTATGCTGCTGGTATAGACGGGAAGTAGCCTACAAAGAGCATAGCTTTGGAAATGTAGCCTGCATGCCTATTTGTGTAGCCTAGACATGGGCTATTGTGCGACCCTTACCCGCTGAGTACAGACTTAATTTCAAGATCTAGTTTTGACTAACATTTGGTTGAGTTGTCAACTAACGTGAAATCACCAACAAAAAGTCACCGTGTTATTGGATTTAGGTTAAAAGATGGGTGGAAAAAAATAACAAATTCCCATAACTTGATTTATTTTTTCAAATCCAAATAGTTTTCCAAGTTGATTCAACGTGAACACTGATTTATTTGGTTGAAATTACGTGGAAACAACGTTGATTCAACCAAGTTTTGCCCAGTGGGTAAAGTTATGTTAAAATAAACACAATTCCACATAGTTTTCTGGTGCGTTATGATTTTAACGTATTGCAACACGCTAGAAAAACCATAAATCATCTGTCTAACTTTACACTTGAAGGTGAATACATTAATGTACGTGGTTACATAATAACCGAAGACTTTTGTTGAATGAATACAGTTTTGTATGGCCTCTAATCTTCGGTTAAATCGGGCAGTAATCACAGGAGCAGTGGCGGTTCTAGCTTGTATGGCTCCCTGGGCTGTCACTGAATAATTCAAGGCTGACCCACTGAAATAACACATTCTGTTCTGTCACTACATGCATAGCGCAGGTGGGAATGGAAATAAATGAGGCCCCCAATCGGAGACCTTATCACTGTCTCTTTCCCTCAAAACAATGGGCCAATTTTGGAAACAATTGAGCTGCATTCTTTTCTGGTCGCTTGCCTGATGCTAGTACAGTTGGCCTTTCCATCCAAGTCAATGGATTCCAGCAGCAGTTGCAGTATGTCAGACAGACAGACAGACAGACAGACAGACAGACAGACAGACAGACAGACAGACAGACAGACAGACAGACAGACAGACAGACAGACAGACAGACAGACAGACAGACAGACAGACAGACAGACAGACAGACAGACAGACAGACAGACAGACAGACAGACAGACAGACAGACAGACAGACAGACAGACAGACAGACAGACAGACAGACAGACAGACAGACAGACAGACAGACAGAGCTGACTGTGGTAGAGACAGATGGGGCCAGTCCTCTTAGCTCTACAGCAGTGCCCCCTCGCTTCTTCACAGCTGCC
This sequence comes from Oncorhynchus gorbuscha, assembly GCF_021184085.1. Taxonomy (NCBI): domain Eukaryota; kingdom Metazoa; phylum Chordata; class Actinopteri; order Salmoniformes; family Salmonidae; genus Oncorhynchus; species Oncorhynchus gorbuscha. The sequence goes on from NC_060174.1 coordinate 76,726,189, forward strand.
CCCTCTCTCTCCTAGCACCTCGCTCTGCCTGGATAGGTGGTCCAATAGAGAGGCTTGGTCAGTGGTTACCTCGGTGTATGGCTGAGGGAAACCTGCCCAGCCAACCCTACCCACTAAAACACATTGAATAGAAAACACATGACACACTATTTTGGATTGGCTGTGTAGTTAAGTGTTACCTGTATTTAGCTAGTGCAACATTTTCCAACATCAACCAAAATGTACTTGTGGTGACAGAGGTTTGAGATCATACTGTATATCACAGCGCACACATCTGACAATGATTTTCTCTGTTCGTGGTTTATATAGGATTCTACGGTACTGCATAAACTGAATTTTATTAATAAGACATGTCCTGTGTGCTCTAGGGTACAAAGTGGTATCTTACAGCACATAGGACATTAATTAGCTTCCCATCTCCATGATGCAGTTACAGTGCCTTCAGAAAGTATTCACACCCCTGGACCTTTTCCACATTTTGTTGTTACATCCTGAATTTAAAAATGAATAAAAAAACATATTTTTCACTGACCTATAATGTTGAAGTGGAAATATGTTTTTAGAAATTTGTACAACTTAATCAAAAATAAAAAGCTGAAATGTTTATAAGTATTCAACCCCTTTCTTATGGCATGCCTAATAAATATAAATTCAGGACAAAAAATGTGCTTAACAACTCACAAAATAAGTTGTGCAAGTTTTGCGCAATAATAGTTTTTAACATCATTTTTCAATGACTACCTTATCTCTGTACCCCACACATACAATTATCTGTAAGGTCCCTCAGTCAAGCAGTGAATTTCAAACACAGATTCAACCACAAAGACCAAGGAGGTTTTCCAATGCCTCGCAAAGAAGGGCACCTATTGGTAGATAGGTAAATGTTAAAAAAAGCAGACATTGAATATCCCTTTGAGCATGGTGAAGTTATTAATTACACTTTGGATTGTGTATCAATGCAGCTAGTCACTACAACGATACAGGCACCCTTCCTAACTAATTTGCTGGAGAGGAAGGAAACCACACAGGGATTTCACTATGTGGCTAATGGCGACTTTAAAACAGTTACAGAGTATGTGGTCTTGAAAAGAAGCTCAGTAATATCATAAGTATATGCCAGTGTATTATTGGTAAACACATCTGTGTCAGGCCGCAGTGACAACATTAGAACCAGGGCACTAAATCCACATATCTCCACATTTAGAGACAGCCACCGTCCCTCTGTCGGCAGGCTAGATTAGAATGCTCCCGTCAAACACGCAGATATTTAGCAGATTTGTTCAATACTTTTGTTGCTAGGCAGGATTATGTAACTGCTCGGGTGGGATCTGTCTGTAGTGCGATGTATCTATCTCCTGCTATCACTTACAGATTGAGATCGGTCAGGCACATTCTACAGTCATGACATCCATCTTCTTGATGAGACACTTGGGTTCAATTGAATTTGTCCTCTTCACAATGGCTGTAACACAACACTGTTTGTTCTCTTGCCTTCAAGTTTATCTTGGGGGGGGGAATAAGCATTTTAGTACCTGAAGCGTGATGTTATGTCAGAATGACACATGCTGTGATACGACACTGCCGCCATAGTGATGGTGCAGTGTGGTTAAGATGATGGGTAGAAGATGCAGAAGGTTATATCCCTGTTCTGTAGAGCCTTGAGGGGCCCAACCACCAGACGCTTAACCCTAACGTGCTGCAAATTAACCTTACCAATGTCTGAGTTAGTTGTCGATTGTGATCAGGCAGGCATATAGACAAAGTAGATGTAGAGACATGGGAATGGAAGGGAAGCAGGCAGATAGATAGATATATAGACAGACAGCAGTACAGTCAGTGTCGCCTCCAGGCTTTAAAACAGGGTGCAGTCAGCCTTGTCTGATTAGCATTGAGAGCACGGTCCAGTGGTTTGTTGTTTTCCATGTGGATAGAGATGCAAACAGAAATGCCTTTCAAAACAGGGAACATATATGACATAGAAGAACATCATCAAGGTGTGAATAAACAAATCACAACCATGTCCACATTGTGTGAACGTTGTGGTGATGAGCTGGAATGTCAGGTTAAGATGACAAGTATGGTAGTGTGCCATTCATATGGATGTGTTTACAGTAAATGCAGAAGAATAAGGAAATGGTTCAATGTTTCAAAAAGCACCAATCATGCATGCTTTGCTCAACTAACAGTGGTGTATTGCTGTGACTTGATATTTTCACATTTTCTTACATTGCTATGATATAGAAACTTAATCCATTCCATTACATCCTTTTTTTGAAATGAGTATTTTTAAAATCTTAACATATTGATGCTCTGTTTAAGTAAAAGCAATGCATCAGACGATATGGTGTTGCCACCACTCACTTATCATGGGACTTCACGGTGGCTTTGGTGTCTACTTAGTGGAGCTGTTTCACTCCAGCGTTTCTCTCTAGTATACATCAAATGGACAAGGAGAACTAGAGGGCTGCTACCAATTAGTGTAAAAAGGTCAGAGTTGTAGAAGGATGAGCAGTGTCTCTGTGTCCTTTGTACCCACTGTATCTACCTATTAAAGTCAGCGAGAGTAAATTATATTCAGCTCAGAGGTGCCTGTTGGACAGATTTGGAGATGAACTCAGTCAATGGAAGTCTGAGGAAATTAGCTAAAATAACTTTTTAGTTGTTTTAGCGTTTTTATTTTGAGTTGTTTTGCCTCGTCACTGACCTGTACAAAGAATCTTTCACAGTTAATCTGTTTGTGAAAATGTCATATTAATTGGGGTAATCTCTTCTGAGTGACCAACTGGCAACTGACAGTGCATAAATATATATATATATATTTTAATCTTTGAATTTGCTTAAAATCCTCTCAAAATCAAGTAAAAGTTTATTGAAAAGTAAAAAAAAGTAGATATGAAATAGATACAGTGGGGCAAAAAAGTATTTAGTCAGTCACCAATTGTGCAAGTTCTCCCACTTAAATAGATGAGAGGCCTGTAATTTTCATCATAGGTACACTTCAACTATGACAGACAAAATGAGAGAAAATCACATTGTAGGATTTTTAATGAATTTATTTGCAAATTATGGTGGAAAATAAGTATTTGGTCACCTACAAACAAGACAGATTTCTGGCTCTCACAGACCTGTAACTTCTTCTTTAAGAGGCTCCTCTGTCCTCCACTCGTTACCTGTATTAATGGCACCTGTTTGAACTTGTTATCAGTATAAAAGATACCTGTCCACAACCTCAAACAGTCACACTCCAAACTCTACTATAACCAAGACCAAAGAGCTGTCAAAGGACACCAGAAACAAAATTGTAGACCTGCACCAGGCTGGGAAGACTGAATCTGCAATAGGTAAGCAGCTTGGTTTGAAGAAATCAACTGTGGGAGCAATTATTAGGAAATGGAAGCCATACAAGACCACTGATAATCTCTCCCGATCTGGAGCTCCACGCAAGATCTTACCCCGTGGGGTCAAAATGATCACAAGAACGGTGAGCAAAAATCACAGAACCACACGGGGGGATCTAGTGAATGACCTGCAGAGAGCTGGGACCAAAGTAACAAAGCCTCCTTCCATCAGCAAGGGCATTGAAGATGAAACGTTGCTGGGTCTTTCAGCATGACAATGATCCCAAACACACCGCCCGGGCAACGAAGGAGTGGCTTTGGTAAAAAACATTTCAAGGTCCTGGAATGGCCTAACCAGTCTCCAGATCTCAACCCCATAGAAAATCTTTGGAGGGAGTTGAAAGTCTGTGTTGCCTAGCAACAGCCCCAAAACATCACTGCTCTAGAGGAGATCTGCATGGAGGAATGAGCCAAAATACCAGCAACAGTGTGTGAAAACCTTGTGAAGACTTACAGAAAACGTTTGACCTCTGTCATTGCCAACAATGGGTATATAACAAAGTATTGAGAAACTTTTGTTATTGACCAAATACTTATTTTCCACCATAATTTGCAAATAAATTCATTAAAAATCCTACAATATGATTTTCTGGATTTTATTTCTCATTTTATCTGTCATAGTTGAAGTGTACCTATGATGACAATTACAGGCCTCTGACATCTTTTTAAGTGGGAGAACTTGCACAATTGGTGGCTGACTAAATACTTTTTTGCCCCACTGTATATTAGAATGAGTAGTTTCATATTCCTGAACATAAATATGTGGTGTGTGTGTAGACAGTATACTGTATTTTTTGCAAAGGAAATGGGAATGTACAGCGAAGGTATATTTTATTTATTTAACTAGGCAAATCAGTTACGAACAACTTCTTATTTAAAATGGCGGCCTATCCCGGCCAAACCCCCCTAACCAATTGTGCACCGCCTTATGGGACTCCAGACCACGGCCAGTTGTGATACAGCCCGGGATCGAACCAGGGTCTGTAGTGATGCCTCTAGCACTGTGATGCAGTGAATTTGACCGCAGTGCCATTCGGGAGCTCTCTGAGTTAGAATGGGCTATGTTGAGAATAAAGTATACAGTTGGGTCCAAAATTATTAACACCCTTGATAAAGATAAGCAATAATGACTGTATAAAATACATTATTGAAGTACTGAGCTACACTGAGTGTACAAAACATTAGGAACACCTGCTCTTTCCATGACAGACTGGCCAAGTGAATCCAGGTGAAAGCTATGATCCCTTATTGATGTCACTTGTTAAATCCACTTCAATCAGTGTAGATGAAGGGGAGGAGACAGGTTAAAGAATGATTTTTAGTATATGATGTGACCAGTGTTCAATGTCTTTATATACATGGGGCTGTATTCTCAAGGTGCAGGGCAGGGCACCAGGCAGGTAGCTGGCTAGTGATGGCTGTTTAACAGTCTGATGGCTTGGGACCCGTTTTTCAAAAGTTATCTACAGTTGAAGGTGGAAGTTTACAAACACTTAAGTTGGAGTCATTAAAACTAGTTTTTCAACCACTCCACAAATTTCTTGTTAATAAACTATAGTTTTGGCAAGTCGGTTAGGACATACACTTTGTGCATGACACAAATCATTTTTCCAACAATTGTTTGCAGACAGATTATTTCACTTAAAATGCACTGTATCACAATTCCAGTGGCTCAGAAGTTTACATACACTAAATTGACTGTGGCTTTAAACATGTCATGGCTTCAGAAGCTTCTGTTAGACATCCACAAGTCTGGTTCATCCTTGGGAGCAATTTCTAAATGCCTGAAGGTACCACGTTCATCTGTACAAACAATAGTACGCAAGTATAAACACCATGGGACCACACAGCTGTCATACCGCTCAGGAAGGAGACGCGTTCTGTCTCCTAGAGATGAACGTACTTTGGTGCGAGAACTGAAAATCAATCCCAGAACAACAGCAAAGGACCTTGTGAATATGCTGGAGGAAACAGGTACAAAAGTATCTATATCAACAGTAAAACGAGTCCTATATCGACGTAACCTGAAAGGCTGCTCAGTAAGGAAGAAGCCACTGCTCCTAAACCGCTATAAAAAAGCCAGACTACTGTTTGCTACTACACATGGGGACAAAAATTATACTTTTTGGATTAATGTCCTCTGGTCTGATGAAACAAAAATTGAACTGTTTGGCCATGATGACCATTGTCATGTTTGGAGGAAAAAGGGGGAGGCTTGCAAGCCAAAGAACATCATCCCAACCGTGAAGCACGGGGGTGGCAGCATCATGTTGTGGGGGTGCTTTGCCGCAGAAGGGACTGGTGCACTTCACAAAATTGTTGGGATCATGAGGAAGGACAATTATGTGGATATATTTAAGCAACTTCTCAAGACATCAGTCAGGAAGTTAAAGCTTGATCGCAAATTGATCTTCTAAATGGACAATGACCCCAAGCATACTTCCAAAGTTGTGGCAAAATGGCTTAAGGACAACAAAGTCAAAGTATTGGTGTGGCCATCACAAAGCCCTGACCTCAATCCTATTGAAAATATAATCAAATGTATTTATATAGCCCTTTTTACATCAGCTGATATCTCAAAGTGCTGTACAGAAACTCATCCTAAAACCCCAAACAGCAAGCAATGCAGGTGTAGAAGCACGGTGGCTAGGAAAAACTCCCTAGAAAGGCCTAGGAAGAAACCTAGAGAGGAACCAGTCTGAGGGGTGGCCAGTCCTCTTCTGGCTGTGCCGGGTGGAGATTATAGCAGAACATGGCCAAGATGTTCAAATGTTCATAAATGACCAGCATGGTCAAATAATAATAATCACAGTAGTTGTCGAGGGTGCAACAGGTCAGCACCTCAGGAGTAAATCAGTTGAGTTTTCATAGCTGATCATTGAGAGTTTCTCTACCGCTCCTGCTGTCTCTAAAGAGTTGAAGACAGTAGGTCTGGGACAGGTAGCACGTCCGGTGAACAAGTCAGGGTTCCATAGCCGCAGGCAGAACAGTTGAACCTGGAGCGGCAGCACGGCCAGGTGAACTGGGGACAACAAGAAGTCATGCCAGGTAGTCCTGAGGCATGGTCCTAGGGCTCAGGTCCTCAGAGAGAGAATGAAAGAAAGAGAGAATTAGAGAGAGCATACTTAAATTCACACAGGACACCGGATAAGACAGGAGAAATACTCCAGATATAACAGACTGACACAAACTACTGCAGCATAAATATTGTGTGAAAAAAATGTGTGGGCAGAACTGAAAATGCGTGTGCGAGCAAAGAGACCGACAAACCTGACTGTTACACCAGCTCTGCCAGGAGGAATGTGCCAAAATTCACCCAACTTATTGTGGGAAGCTGGTGGAAGGCTATCTGAGTCGTTTGACACAAGTTAAACAATTTAAAGGTAATGCTACCAAGTACTAATTGACTGTATGTAATCTTCTGAGGGTGATGAAATAAATAAAAGCTGTAATAAATAATTCTCTCTCCTATTATTCTGACATTTCACATTCTTAAAATAAACTGGTGATCCTAACTGACCTAAGGCAGGGAATTTTTTTCTGGAATTAAATGTCAGGAATTGTGAAACTGAGTTTAAATGTATTTGGCTAAGCTGTATGTAAACCTCCGACTTCAACTGTATCTGGATTTTGCCTATTGGATAGGATTAAATGCATAGAAATAAAATGAGTAGAACGGAAGTGATTTGTCAGTACTATTCATTCTATTTCTATGCATTTATTCCTAACCGATGGGCGAAATCCAGATAACTTTAAAAAAAAACCTGGGTCCTGATGATAGAAGCTGTTTCTCACTCTCTCGGTCCCGGTTCTGATGCACCTGTACCATCCTTGTCTGTTAGATGGCAACAACCGGGGCTCGGGTGACCTTCCTTTGACAACGGGTGCTGTAAATGTCCTGGAGGGTAAGCAGCGTGCCCCCGGTGATAAATTGGGCTGACTGCACCACCCTCTGGAGAGCCATGGAGTTGCCTGACAGAATGCTCTCAATGGTGCATCTGTCGAAGTTTGAGGGTTATGCCAAATTTCTTCAGCCGCCTGAGGTTGAAGAAGCGCTGTTGTGCCTTCTTCACCATAGTGTCGGTGTGGTGGGACTATTTCAGGTCCTCAGTGATGTGATGTGGTCAGTCTTCAGCTCCAATATGTTGTCCTTATAGAATACTCCACGGTGTCTGAAACATGATGTCCACTTGCATTTTTACCAACATCACACTGGTGATACATGGCCCTGGTTCAGAATGACCCTAATCATCCCTCACAATGAGCAGAGATTACACAAAAATAATATATAATCCAGCTAAATTGTCTGATGCCTGTATGCTGTGCACTCACTTTAACCTGGTCCACAACATAAGGCTAGATGTTTAGGTATAACAAAGCCTAAACATCTAATATCCCGTTGTTTTTGTGATGCTTTCATAACACAGTCCTTGTGATGCCGAATGATTTCACTTACTGTACAATAACCATTTAGCTACACATTGTCCTCGTGCTAGGACTGAGAGACAGGATGTACTGTATGGATTTACCACTCATGTTGATTACTCATCCTCGTAGAATGACAGGGTAGGCAACATCCTTCATGTGTTCTGGACCTGTTTTCATTAAGCGTCTCAGAGTAGGCGTGTGGATCCAGGATCAGGTCCCGCCTGTCCATTCAATATAATTTAAAAAGCAAAACTGATCCTAAAACAGCACTCTGAGATGCTTTGTGAATACAGGCCCTGATGTCGAGCAGAAATGTGCTGCTGAAGGATGCAGTGTAGTTGGATGTGTTGAGAGCCCTGGGGTCTGGCTAATGCGTGTTAATGTTTTATGAGGAAACCATGGTGTTGTATCATTAGTTTTGCTCAGATTATTCCAGCAGGGAGAAAAACTGTTACTTATTGCCTGCCTGCCTGTCTGATAATGAATACTGTAGTTAGAACACCACATAGACGTCAGTGAGGGAATGATGGTTCTGTTACCATGTCATGGAGGGGCATCCAGGGCAGATTGGATGTCAATGGAAGTACCTGACTAAATGCATAAAATTATAATGATCTTTATATAAAGACCGTAATACAGGAGATGACCTTTTCAGCAAGTATGGAAAGACAAATATAAAGAACTGACATTATAGTTTGACAGTATCTTGAAGTATGATGCACAATTACCTCAGTCTGAAGCCTTGTTATTGTCATTGGACTCTTCCATCAGTGTGCAGACTGAATGAACAGAGGCAAACTCTGCTCACATAATCAAATCAAATTGTATTGGTCACATACATATATTTAGCAGATGTTATTGCGGGTGTAGCGAAATGCTTGTGTTCCTAGCTCCCACAGTGCAGTAGTATCTTAAAAACAAATTGTCCAGTGTAGTTCTTTGAGGGCCATCATGGTATCGGCTTGAGGGGAAATATACACAGCTGTAACTATAACCGAAGAGAATTCTCTTGGGAGGTAATACGGTTGGCGTTTGAGGTATTTTAGGTCCGGTGAACAAAAGGACTTCAGTTTATGTATGCGTTCACAATCACTCCATGAGTAGTTAATAATGAAACATACACCCCCACCTTTATTCTTCCCAGAGAGTTCTTTATTCCTGTCTGCACGATGTACTGAGAACCCAGATGGCTGTATGGACGGGGACAGTATATCCCAAGAGAGCCATGTTTCTGTGAAACAGAATATGTTACAATCCAAGATGTTTCTCTGGAAGGAGATCCTCGCCCTGAGCTTGTCTACTTTATTATACAGATACTGTACATTAGCGAGTAATATACTCAGAAGCGGTGGATGGTGTGCACCACGCCTCCTGAGTCGGACTAGAAGTCCACTCCGAATACATCTTCTCCGCCGGCAGTGTTTTGATTGTCCTGGGGGGTACGAACAAAGGATCCAATTCGGGAAAGTTGTATGCCTGGTTATAATGCTGTTGAGTTACCGACGCTCTGATATCCAAAAGTTATTTCTGTCTGTATGTAATAACACAAAAAATGTCTGGGCTAATAATGTAAGAAACAACACACAAAAAAAACTAAATACTGCAAAGTTGCTTAGGAACTGCCATATCTGTCGTCGCCATGTCTAAAGTGAAGAATCTCGTCAGTTGACTTCTACTGTTGACTTCTACACTGATGCTAACAAACAGTTAAATGCAATGCCGGATAACTAAAGTTAGCTAGCAAAAACAACTCGATAAAACACTGTCACGAAGATGAGGCCATCTCAGAACTGTCTTTCTTCACGGTCACTCCTACCACCAAGGCCATGCCCTAACTTTCCTTCTCTCAGGGGCATCACTGACCTAGGCTGTGTTTAATAATGACTATGTCAGGTTCAGCTTCTGGATGGACAAGTCAAACCCAAGTTGAATGCCCTAACTGTGCCGTCCAACACCAGAGCCTTGAAAGGATGACATTTTCCTTTACCCCATCCCATTCCAACATGGACTTCCTCTATCCTCTAAACTTGGCTGCTGTGTGTCTGCTGAGTGAGCAGGTTTTGTAGCACTACTCGTCAAGTTAGATGGATTCCCTGACAGGATTCCAGAGACTAGTAGGCTGAGTGATACTTTCTGGATGCGCATGTAAGGAACGTTAGCAATGCTCCATCCAACTTTGCCAAGCCTGAACCTTTAAAGGTGGATATCGTGCTGTAAACAGGTGGATATGGTGCTGCAAGTCAGAGTTATCTAATGTGTTGGCAGCTGAGCCGCATACAACCTTGGCTCCCTTTCCTCCCATGGAGCTTGAAATAGTGACAATAAAGTCCATCTCAGCTCAAAGCTGTTACTTGAAAGCATTAATTCAAAGGACACTTTCTTCTTGTGTCTCGTCTAGTACGTTGATGTATGCTAATTGCTTTTGACACCTGGTAATGTAGTGAGTGAGGAGTTCTTCATAGGTTAATTTGAGGGTGACCAAGAAGAATTTGAGGGTTCCATTTGTCACTGGTTAAAATAGTTCATTTGAATCATCTACGTTTCCCCTGATCAGTCGGTTTATAGCTTGTTTTCATTTACCAAGCAACAATTCAAATCACAATGGGGCCAATAGAAAACATGTAGGTAAACACATACAGTGCAGTTGGAAAGTTTTCAGAACCCTTCCCTTTTTCCACATTTTGTTACGTTACAGCCTCAAAATCAAGTTTTTTGAAAATTTTGAAATGTATTTTTTTTAAACGGATACCTTATTTACATAAGTATTCAAACCCTTTGCTATGAGACTTGAAATTGAGCACAGGTGCATCCTCTTTCCATTGATCTTCCTTGAGATGTTTCTACAACTTGATTGGAGTCCACCTGTGGTAAATTAAATTGATTGAACATGATGTGGAAAGGCAGACACCTGTCTATATACGGTCCCACAGTTGACAGCGCATGTCAGAGCAAAAACCAAGTAATGAGCAAAGGAATTGTCTTTAGAGCTCTGAGACAGGATTCTGTCAAGGCACAGATTTTGGGAAGGTTACCAAAACATTTCTGCAGCATTGAAGGTCCTCAAGAACACAGTGGCCTTCATCATTCTTAAATGGAATAAGTTTGCAACCACCAAGACTCGGCCAAACTGAGAAATCAGGGGAGAAGGTCCTTGGTCAGGGAGATGACCAAGAACCTGATGGTCACTCTGACAGAGCTCCAGAGTTTCCTCTGTGGAGATGAGAGAACTTTCCAGAAGGACAACCATCTCAGCAGCACTCCACCAATCAGGCCTTTATGGTAGAGTGGCCAGTAAAAGGCACATGACAGCCCTCTTGGAGTTTGCCAAAAGGCACCTAAAGGACTCTGACCATGAGAAACAAAATTCTCTGGTCTGATGAAACCAAGATTGAACTCTTTGGCCTGAATGTCAAACGTCACATCTGGAGGAAACCTGGCACCATCCCTACAGTGAAGCATGGTGGTGCAGCATCATGCTATGGGGATGTTTTTCAACGACAGGGACTGGGAGACTAGTCAGGATCGAGGGAAAGATGAACGGCGCAAAGTACAGAGAGATCCTTGATGAAAACCTGCTCCAGAGCGCTCAGGACCTTAGACTGGGGTGGAGGTTCACATTCCAACAGGACAACGACCCTAAGCCAGAGCCCAGACTTTAACCTATAGAACATCGCTGGAGAGACCTGAAAATAGCTGTGCAGCCATGCTCCCCATGCAACCTGACAGAGCTTGAGAGGATCTGCAGAGAAGAATTGGAGAAACTCCCCAAATACAGGTGTGCCAAGCTTATAGCATCATACCCAAGAAGACTCGAGGCTGTAATCGCTGCTAATGGTGCTTCAACAAAGTACTCAGTAAAGAATCTGAAAACGTATTTAAATGTGATATAAGTTTTTTTATTTGTAATAAATGCACAAACATGTTTTTAATCTGTTTTTGCTTTGTCATTATTGGGTATTGTGTGTAGATTCTTTGAGGGGTAAAAATGATTTAATCCACTTTAGAATAAGGCTGTAACGTAGCAAAATGTGGAAAAGGTCAAGGGGTCTGAATACTTTCCGAATGCATTGTAGTTAAGCTTAGGTGAGCACACAACACTTAGGTAGATACTATTTCAGTGTCCATGTATAGTACCAAATCACAATGGGGGCTAGACAGCAGAAAACCCACTAAGCTTGAGTGAATGTGTCTGGCTACACAACCGAACTATAGCTGTTATGGTCCAGTGTCTGAGTCACCCAGTGACACTGTCTCAGCAGCTGGCTCCACCCTTCCAGCACCATGGTTCCCTTCTGCTCCCACCTCTTTCCTATCCCTTTGATCTCCCGAGTCCCTTCCCCTGCACTTCCCACCACACTGGGGTTGCTGAGGCTTTGTAACGTGTTGGTTGGGGCTGAGTTGCCGACATTGTCGTCTGTGGCCTAGTTCGCCTAGCATCGCCTCCTCTCCTCCTTGTTGAATAGTTAATAGACACTCAGTGCAGTGTGGAGCCCCTCTGGAGAGACCAAGCTCACAGAAACACCCAAAATAGCCCTAGAAACGGCTACAAGAATATATCATTTATTTATTTGGCTAATTCGACCCCCCAATACTACCACGGCATCCTTTGATCACATCACTGTGGGATGTGAGAGCGTGCTTTATATAAATTATATTCATGCTTGAACATACAGTACATGTCTTTATCATCGAAGAGTAAGTGATGATCTGATCTATGTTTAGGCTATAGCAGAGAACTGACTCAATTTAAACATGAGAGATGAGATGAATACATTAACTAAAGATGCAGTCCGGGATCTTAAGGCAGCCTCACCAAAAGTTTTGATTCTGACTAGTTCTGACATTTAGTACGACTTAAAGATCAGTGCCAGAAGATCTGAGGGAATGACTGGGCACATACCTTAAAAGCCTATCAGACATGTATTCGGGTACCAGGCCATGTAGTGGTTTAAAAATCAACAAAGCAATTTTTTTAATAAACTCAAACTAAAATGCAATGAGTAGAGGACACAGGTTGGCGTGACTTTGGGTGGCAATGCCAGGCAGGCATACAGGCTGAAGAGTCAGGCTGAAGGGCGGTGGAGTGCTGAGTGCAGACCTCTGGATGGCACCAGGTTAAACGCACTGCGCTGTTGTGTGTGCCAAGCTCTACATGGGGATATAGGACCAGACTGGGCTGGACTTGCCCAGGGGGATTACTGACACACCAGAATCACAGCTCTTTATGCTGTGTTATCTACCAGCTGTGAGAGCTGTGTGCGTACTATAGCCTATGACTCAACCATGTAGTGAAAAACAAGCCTTATGTGCTGAAACATCATTACTACTATCACCGTCGTCCCATTAGTTAATCTCCCTCTCCAGCTCCAACATATGGGGCTGGGAGCAGGCAAACATCTTGTCTTCTCTGTGGGGAGCGTGATGTGACAAGCAGCGCCTTAGCCCCTCAGTCCAAGCTGTGCCCATGATGCCTGTCAGCTGGGAATTGACTGAACTGAATGAATGCCATGGACTCATTATCTTTTCACTTCCTGCAGTTACTGTGCCCACTCACAGTTTAACTGGCCATGTTACAGCCTGAGTCTCAGTGAAAGACTCTATGCGCTGGACTCAGTGGACCATGGCTGCTGTTGTTGTTCCTCTTTCTTCTATCTCCTACTCCTAATGAGTGGCATTTCTGGAAATGGCTGTGCTGTGCTGCTTGGTGGCCCAGAAGGAGAATCTGTTGTTTTGGTTGTTTTATATTTTGAATCCGCCCCCTCACCCCTACTCTGCTCCGCTACCTTTCAGGGATGCTGAGTGTTGATATTTAATATTTTTAGGACCACATAGGGAAAGAAAAGGGCTGTGTGCTTACAACTGAATGCATTCATATACCAAGCTTATGCGACAGGGAAAAGTGTAGAATAGATACAGTAAAACATGCTCTAACTATTTAACTATTTTATTTAAAACATGCTCTAACTTCTTTGAACCTTTATTTGTACGCTCATTTTAATGTGCAAAAGGTGTCGCAGTGTAAAAGCTTTGTTAGACTGGCTCTTGGTGCTGTATTCCTAAGTGTTTCACCATAGCACCTTTCATTCATTACTCTGATGGGGGGTCCTCCAGTCATGACTCTCTGTGTCCTAGGCTTTCATGTCATGAACATATCTATCAGTGAAGATGAGATGAGGTGGAGACAAGGTCATTATTTACGATAGATATGTTGGTTAATGCAGTTAAACACAGTGGAGGTGAGAGGAGGGAGGGTGGAGGAGTAGAGGGACAGGAGAGGAGAGGAGAGCAGATAGGAGAGGAAGAGAGCAGTGGAGGGTGTGTGTGTGTGGATGCTGGGTCTACCAGGGACAGGGTTTCAGGTGCTAGTCTCTCCTCAGTACCAAACTGCCAGTGCATGCATTTTAATTTAAGCCCTCCCCCATGAGACAAAATGCTAATAGCACTCAAATGTTTGTAAGGATCGTGTCAATGTCTCCTCTTGTATTGTGGTGAGACTCTTGCCAGTCACAAATGAATTTGTGTGGTTATTTGATTATTGGCTAGAAAATGCCAAAGCAGCTATTTTGCACGATTTTCAGACAAAAAGAAAAGGCAGCTTGTCTTACCAAACCCTGAAGAACCAAACATTCAGGATCCCCTGCTTTCTCTCCACTTTGATGGAACATGTCACAGAACGTTTTCCTGCTTACAAGTTCAGGCTGCCAGTCTCTTTTCTCATGCCTCCTTTATTGGTGGACTAATGATGCCAATTCACAGGCATATAGTCAATACTATATTAACATTACATTTTTATCATAAACAAGAGAACTTGAGTTAACCTTATAAAAAGTAATATGGTAAAAGTAGCATACCATTTTTTTGGGATGAACAGTGTAGTTCAGTGTCTGAGTGTGTCTCTGGTGTAGAGACACACAAGTGCTGAGAACTGAAGCTACATATTGTTACACCAGATAATGTGATTTACCCAAAGATTTTTGCCGACATCTTGTCTATTTCAAGTCTTCTCTCATTGATTGAGACAGGTGGGTGACCAACCCAATGTGCCGCATGTCATGATGACAGATACCTGTCTCGATCAATGAGTGAGAAGACTTCAAATAGACACAATGGCAGCACACATATTGTTGGATAACTTTATGAACCAAAAAAGGTTTTATTTTAATAATGGAGCTTTTTCTAAATTCAAACGGACCCCCTGCAACTGGACACAGACATTTTATGAGACTCCTGTTTCCCTGAATCGAGGACGAAGAAGGCATCACTAAGGTTGGTCAAATTCTCTGTGTTACACCAAACAGTACCTATCCTGTAACTCCCAGTAATGGATATGTCATTTAATCATATTTAACATTATAATAATAATAATAATAATATATGCCATTTAGCAGACGCTTTTATCCAAAGCGACGTAACAATCTGTTGCTAAAATAACTGGTGATCCACAGATGATGGGAGTGGTGGTCATTATGAAATGGCCATTCCAAAGAAACATACAGTAAATTCAAGGAATATTTGTATATCTGTGGGGGGAGTTAAGTCATGATCAAACTGCCATTCAGCTCCTAATGAGTCATCTACTTGAAATCAAGCATAATGTATAATGCTTCAAGAGGGATACAGTTCTGCTACAATGACACACGCAAGCAATGGAATTTACTCCAGGAAGAAGCCCAGGCACTTTGTATTTTCTGTAAGACAATAAACAATGATACTCTATTGTACACTTTGAAAAACAGTTGAACTGTGCCAGCATAACATCAACATTAGGGTAGCCTGGATGAACATGCATGCATATGCACAGGCACAGAGATTACATTCACAGTATCTAGCCTGAAAGAATGAAATATGACATTCAAACTTTGCACAGTGACCAGACTGTACAAATGGTAGGTAGGCAGACAATATTGACCTGCAGCCATGTCTATCAGGCATGCTTAGGCAAATATTTTTTTATTGTAAAACCAGTTTCAGAGATTTACAATAGTAAATGGTTATATTATTGTTTATCCTTACTGTTCGCTAGTTAACTTAGCTAGCTATCTTGCATCATGCCTAACATTTTGTGAGATTAAAGGGGAAAACACTCAGTTCTGCCTCCAGGACAAGACCTGCGAGGGGAAAAAAAACAGGGAAAAGAAGTCAGAGGGTGTCTGAGGATGTATTTTGTTGTGTGCCCACTTAAAGGGATTGTAGTGGTTCCTGGTACAGAATCCAGTATTTACCCCTACAGTAGTAGAGTGGCTCAGATAGGGACTGCGCCCCCACATGGAACCCTATTTATTCTGGACAACAGAGTGACACTCATCACTTCATCTGACAGCGGCCCACACTTCGTTGTGCCTGTGTTTGGTATAATGAAATGGTAATGTGTGGAAAGCCGCCACAACACAATGAGTATGTGGTCCATAATTATGTACTACATAGAATACATAATGAGGATTTGAATGGTTTGTTGATCATGTTGCTGGCAGGACTTTGACAAAAGCTGGCATGAGCGAGGGAACAATAATCATCAAGGAGCTAAGCCGAAGTGAAAGAAGAGAATGTGAAAATCAAGGGGCCGTGACAAATGTTTCATTTGAAATTCAGTCATGGCGTCTAAATGCACATTTAAAAAAAATATTTTTTTACATTTATTAGGCGCTGTTTAACAAAAATAGAGCTGAAAGAGAGCGAGATAAGGAGATAAATAAATATAGAAGAAAGAGGAATAATGTGGGGAAAATGTGCCCGTCTGTTCAGAGTAATCCTCCTGAACATTATGACTAGCCTGGTTATGTAAGTTCTAACCGTATCCAGGCAGATAGAGGGGGAGGAGGAAGGATGGGAGGGAGGGAGGGAGTAGAGATTGGGGCATGTTCAAAGAGCTGATGCAATCCTGAATCCGGGATTCACCTCAAACTGATGTAGAGTAAAAGAAACCATCCTTTATTGTTTTCATCACAGCCGCTCCCTATAACATCTGTTGGCTTCTGGTTGCGTGTGATTAAAGAGAAAACAAACAAACTATTACAGGGTCAGCAATGACAATGAGCAACAACAGGATTAGAGCAGATTAGATAGCGATGACTGTTTCTTCATTAACCTCTGTAACCACTCTATATGTGTTGAGCAGCTCTACTGTCAATCACAACAGCACAGTGGAAAAAACAATAAAAGCATCATCCCCTCTCCAGTTGTGAAATGTGACTGACCGGCTCGATTTGGTCTTGTGTAGCAAAACTTGAAATTGTGTTTTTTACATTGGATAAAAGTATAGGCTCAGAGCTAGACAATTATATACAGTTGAAGTCAGAAGTTTACATACACCTTAGCCAACTACATTTAAACTCAGTTTTTCATAATTCCTGACATTTAATCCTAGTAAAAATCAGTTAGGATCACCACTTTATTTTATGAATGTGAAATGTCAAGAATATTTGATATATATATATATATATTCTTTTATCACATTCCCAGTGGGTCAGAAGTTTACATACACCCAATTAGTATTTGGTAGCATTGCCTTTAAATGGTTTAACTTGGCTCAAAGGTTTCAGGTAGCCTTCCACAAGCTTCCCACAATAAGTTGGGTGAATTTTGGCCCCTTCCTCCTGACAGAGCTGGTGTAACTGAGTCAGGTTTGAAGTCCTCATTGCTCGCACACCCTTTTTTAGTTCTACCCACACATTTTTTATAGGATTGAGGTCAGGGCTTTGAGAATGCCACTCCAATAACTTGACTTTGTTATGCTTTTTGCCTTAACTTTGGAGGTATGCTTGGGGTCATTGTCCATTTGGAAGACCCATTTGCGACCAAGCTTTAACTTCCTGACTGATGTCTTGAGATGTTGCCTCAATACATCCACATATTTCCCCTCATGATGCCATGTATTTTGTGAAGTGCACCAGTTCCTCCTGTGGCAAAGCACCCCCACAACATGATGCTGCCACCCCCGTGCTTCACGGTTGGGATGATGTTCTTCAGCTTGCAAGCCTCCCCCTTTTTCCTCCAAACATAACTATGATCATTATGGCCAAACAGTTCTATTTTTGTTTCATCAGACCAGAGGGCATTTCTCCAAAATGTACCATCTTTGTCCCCATGTGCAGTTGCAAAACGTAGTCTGGCTTTTTTTATAGCAGTTTTGGAGTAGTGGCTTCTTCCTTGCTAAGCAGCCTTTCAGGTTATGTCGATATAGGACTCGTTTTACTGTTAATATAGATACTTTTGTACCTGTTTCCTCCAGCATCTTCACAAGGTCCTTTGCTGTTGTTCTGGGATTGATTTGCACTTTTCGCACCAAAGTATGTTCATCTCTAGGAGACAGAATGCGTCTCCTTCTTGAGTGGTATGACAGCTGCGTGGTCCCATGGTGTTTATACTTGCATACTATTGTTTGTACAGGTGAACCTGGTACCTTCAGGCATTTGGAAATTGCTCCCAAGGATGAACCAGACTTGTGGATCTCTACAATTTTGTTTCTGGGTCTTGGCTTATTTTCTTTTGATTTTCCCATGATGTCAAGCAAAGAGGCACTGAGTTTGAAGGTAGGCCTTGAAATACATCCACAGGTACACCACCAATTGACTCAAATAATGTCAATTAGCCTATCAGAAGCTTCTAAAGCCATGGCATAATTTTCTGGAATTTTCCAAGCTGTTTAGAGGCACATTCAACTTGGTGTATGTAAACTTCTGACCCACTGGAATTGTGATTAAGTGAAATCTGTCTGTTGTTAACAATTGTTGGAAAAATGACTTGTGTAATGCACAAAGTAGATGTCCTAACCAACTTGCCAAAAGTATAGTTTGTTAACAAGACATTTGTGGAGTAGTTGAAAAACAAGTTTTAATGACTCCAACCTAAGTGTATGTAAACTTCCACCTTCAACTGTATCATACACTACAGTTGAGGAGACAATGGGAAAGTAATTTCACTTTGAATGTTGATAAATTTGCTACCCCGCTTTTGAGAATATGGCCCTTGAATGATTTGGTTCACCTACTGGAGAGCTCTTCTTTGGCTACACCCATTATCATGGTTCATATCCTCTTAAGCCATAGCCCCACCCATCTCTTTAATGATTCACATGTGAGGTCATGTGCTAAACAGTGAGTACTGTAGTGTACTAAACACCCAAAGATTAAGACTAAAGGCTGGTTTATACTACGTCTATCGACATGTCTGTAGACAGTTGTTGCAGTGACATCATGAACATTCTATTGTCGTCCGACAGCAAATTTGTCATTGTCTTTATGAAAAAGTATAAATACAAAAATCAGCAGCTTGTTGGTCCAAAGTAGCATAACTGGTCTATTTTAACACCAATAAACCCATCAGTTTAAAAACTAATTTATACATTTTTCAATCTAGCAAAACAACTTTCTAAACAATGTTTTGGGTAAATGCTAGCTTGTTATCTAGCTAGCTAACGTTAAGTTAGTTGGCTAGCCAGTTCAAATAATTACCATATCATATAGCTGACAACGTCTGAACTTCAACTAATTTATATTCATTATTACCGGAAAATAAACTCACAACAAGAACCTTATTTACAAGTGATTGGCGAGCTAATTGGTTCTGCGTGTGACTAAATAAAGGCAGGGCATTCTACTGGAGAACTTGGACAGTGTCTCGTTGGCCTAACGTCAGATCCTAATTTGACTTTGGTGTTGTTCTTCACATTACCGTCTCTGGTAAACACACACTATATTAAATAAAATCAACGTTTATTTGTCACATGCACAGGATACAGAAGGTGTAAACGGTACAGTGAAATGATTACTTGCATAGTGGAGTCTTTTGTTTAGACATGTAGTTAGCTAAACAATGAACCATAATCTCAACTCATAATGTTACTACCCTGCATGAATCTACATGTAGTTAAAACTAACCAACTAGGTTCAATGTTAGCTAGCTAGCTAACATTAGGCTATACATAGGAATGCAAATGCACTGGGCATTCTACTGATTTCAAAACTCGGTCCTCCAGAAAGTGCAGAGCCTTAGCCTTAATATTATATGAATAATATTACTACATATCATAGACGTAACGTTAGCTAGCTAACAGTACGCCTTAACTTGCAATGATAACGACTTTCTGACTAAATTGGAAATGTATAACATCTGAAAATGTACTTAGACTCTCTTAGTTAGGCTCTTTACCCATATACATGGATGAACCCTTCTCCCTCTCTGTCATGGATGCCATGGTTGTCCATAGTTTTGAAGATGTAATCCGGAGACGGGTGTTTTATACAACAGCATGTGTTCTCTTTTTGACTCCCTTAGCATTTGCAAACAAATGTCTGAATTTTCTCCGTAGCTAATCATACTCTGCTTCCACTGGGCATTCCACTGATTTCAAAACTCGGTCCTCCAAAAAGTGGAGAGCCTGAGCAACATTTTTGCAGTTATTCGTGATATCTTTCAAAACTGAGCAGCTCATGTTACAGACAGGAAGAGACTCGAAGATAGAAAAGTGGAGAGAGAAAGAGGGGGAGAGGAAAACAGAGGTAGAAATGGACTGAGGGGGAAAGGACAAGAGATTGAGAGAGTAGGGGGGTGTTAGTAGCATCACCATAGGGTGGTAGTAGCCAATGGTGAGCCACAGTATCAATCTCAGACCATGTGACAGAATATAACACAGACAGATGAGACCCAACAAGGAAGCTATCTCAACACCCCAGTGAATCTTTGTGATTTTTTTCCCCACACTAACAGTGAGACAGATGGCAAAGCCTCGAAATTAGTTTTCCTTCCTCTGGCTTCTATATGAGAACTGAGGAAATTTTAGTTGTTTTCTCTTCTCAGCAGCCTGCCTAACATCAAAGCTGAGCTGCTGTGTTTGAAATTCATTGAAAGCCATGGATTAATAATTCAGGTAGTGATGTGCAGGATGGGGAGGGTGTTCCTCCACAGAGCAGAAGTATCTGTAGAACACACTCTTTCTCATACGGTAGTTGAAGCTCACACATGTATGCATGTATGTGTTTAATTCCCACTTTTGAACCAGCTACCTTCTGGCTACTGGTCTACTTCAAAGTTTTGCCCTTTATGTAAAATATTGAAGGAGTAATATTGATCACTTTCTTTATCTTTCTTTGCAGAGACCAGGATCTGGAGCCATGAGTGGAAACAGCAAACCTTCTGGACAAGGTGGGTAAAGGATTTATATAGGACAAATATGACAAAATACACAACATACTGTACAACCATACATAACGTAGACCTACTGTCCTGCTTTCAAAAATTGTCTTGTGAAATTCATGACTGAAAACTCCATCCATGTTGGTACATATGAACACATAGAGTGAGAGTCATAGAACACATTGAGTGAGAGTCCACCGTCTCCACTTCTACTCATGGAGAACTTAATGTCCAGAAACTGAGAAGCAGAGATGTCTCAGAACTTGACAGATAATGTCTTGACTAGATCTCTTTTGTGTTTTTTAATGAAAGAAAAGACGCCATGATTCAATAATACATTTGTCTTTTGATCTACCTTGGGCACATTCAAGCCTGGGATTCACAGAAATAATTACTGTCAAAACTAGGGCATGGTATTGTTGTCATGATAATGTCATTCAAATCCCTGGAGTTTGAGACTGCAAAATTAGGCTTGCAGGATACTTTGTAGGATATTCTGAGATCCAGAAATGACATTAAATGTAGAATTCAGCTATCCGGGTAAAGCGAATGTGACTAGATGAGAAATGGAATTGAAAGTCACACTTCAAATAGATTTTGGACCAAATAACTTACATTTTTCTCATTAACTTTGAAGTTTAAGTTTACAATAATGTAGATTAGATAAATGTGATTATTTTAGTCATATATATTATATATAACTTTCTGATAGGAGTATAGGGTTGAAAAACTCCAAAGAAATGTATAAACTGTATGTGAAGTCCCATACATACTATCCATCAGCTGTGCCAAAAGTGTCTAATGATTGAATAATCTATCCAGTTACCATAGTTGTAGTCGATTGAATGTGTGACTTTGATTGAGTACATTTATTTGGCATTTGTAACTGTTTAAACGTTTTAGTAACCTGAGCAACTAGAATTGTCCCACTATGGTCATATTTCAATGCCTACATTTAAGTTGAGAGAACACATTTACCATAGGGAATTACATTGACTATGTTTTATTGTAGTCCAATACAAGTTAAATCAAACTTGGTGGATTATATACGTGGTAGTGAGGATTTCATGTAGTCTGGATTGCAGCTATACCCCTCTATACTGAATGATCTCCCCTAGGTGTTCTGAGACTAGACCTTCATCAATCATTGTCCCAGTGTCCCTGAGCAGCATAAATCTCAGTCACCAGCTCCAACCAGTGGCATCAGTTCAGCTAAACCTAGGGTATGGCAAAGTGGGGTGTGAATTCCAAGGATTGAAGCTCATTTACTGCATTTCTACACAAGTCAAACAAAACAGCGAAAACAAACATGAAAATAAAATACCAATAATGACTCCAGCCATTAATTTTCACAGCAATATTAGGTTTAGAAGTGTGTGGAACAGCATATACAATGTCAACCACTACTTACCTTCATCATAAATTGACTCATTTACTTGAGGAATGGTGCATACAGTGCAGCGTGAAATAGATGCATAATACACGCTATCAAGTCACAACAGGGACGACTTCAAATACCGACATCCATTTTAGGCTATATGACTGGAGACATAAGCAACATCTTTTTTAATATGACACAAATTAGAAGCCTACTCTGCCGGACGTGAACCAGAGACTGCAGTGATGACTGTTGCACTGATATGCAATGCCTTAGACCACTGCACCACTCGGGAGCCCATCTAGCCTGGAGGAGGAAATTATTGTCACCCCCAAAAACTTTACAGTGCTACTGATCCAAGGACACGCACTCACTGGGGATATGGCCGATGCGCTCCGCTGGTGATGAGGAGGAACGCTGCCATTCATTGTAGCCATTGGCGCTCTGTAGAGTTGCTGCTTTCTCGTGTCAATTAACTTGTGACATTCTTGAACTACTAATTTCACTAATAAGGTCAGCTTTAATAAACAAATATGATAGTCAATTTAAAAAAGGTTAAGGGTAGTGGGTTCGATTCCCGGGACCACCCATACGTAGAATGTATGCACACATGACTGTAAGTCGCTTTGGATAAAAGCGTCTGCTAAATGGCATTTATTATTATTATTATTATATTATATTATTATTATTATTATATTATAAGACTGTGTACGTATCTGGCTGTGTTGGCAATATCACTACATATCCCATCGATATCACTACATATCCCATCGATATCACTACATATCCCATCGAGCCAAGCGGGGAGAGGTCACATTTCCAAGACCAGTCAGAAGCTTCCAGCTAACCCTAAGCCAATGAATCTCAAAACTGAACTTGAATCTGTGTTAAGTAGCAATGATATCCTTCGCCACCGTTGTGTTACGACATGAAAGATAGCTCAAACCAGTCATGACTATTCAACAAATCAATCAATCATTTTCTGGTTTCTTTCCAGTGAATTTCTTAGTTACATGATTGTATAACTACATGAAACAAAGATAAATATTTAAGGAGAGCGAATCGATATACAATCCTGAAATCAGCTGTAACTGTCAATAGTAAAACAACGCTTAAAACAATGTTTGAGTGAACCTGAATCCCTAAAATGAATGGTGAAGTCTATTTCAGACACGAAGACTCCTCCTCCTCACCACTCTATAAGATAGGCTACTGTTCGCTCAATTGGGAGTTGAGAATTTTGATAACTAGAGACAGATTAGAGTCGTTTGTCTTCTCTTTTCAGCAAAAGCCATTTGCTTTCTAAACTATGCTTTTCCAATTGTATGTTGAAATATTGGATAGGCATATTTAACTTCTTTTCACTGACCGCTGCAACTCAACAATCTGCAATTTGGTAGGCGATTTTCCTTGCTCACTGGGGAAAAAACTGCCTCTCCAAATTCGCTCCATTCATTAAAATCACAATTTAACCAACACCCATATATTTTTGTGACTGCCTGGACCTCCCATTTGCTTTTGAAGTATTGAAACCAAATTAAAAGTATTTGAATAAACATGCAAAGGTGAATGTAAGAAGCACACATCTTTTCAAATAGGCATGACAGTTTAAACAGCATATAAACACACTAAATAGGTCATTAGCCAGACAAGGATACATTATTTCTGTCTTTGAAGGTCATCAAGAAATTCCATCTAAACCTAAATGTATGTTGTCCATTTTGTATGCGTTCACATTTTGTATGTTGGTACATTCACAACTATGTTCAATGTAAAATGCATATGTCATGTGTGACGTCTTGTAAAGGAATGGATCTTTCGTATATAAAAAACATAGTAGATGCGTGAATGGATAGTGACATACAGATGTGGGCTCTTAATTCGATCACACTTTTGTTGCTGAGTATTTTCCTGTGCCGCAGTAAATACAGATGAGCTTCATGATATGCATAGATTCACTGAAAACCACACGGTTATCGTAACAGTTTTGCATTTGTCATGTAGCCTAATTTTGGCCAGCTATTAGCTTATCCACCGATCAAGCAATATTATGGACTAAATTTTCAAATCCTGTTGCTGCAGATTATTTTGCTGCTACAATACTGATTCAATTAAGATCCTATACCTGTATACTATTTTTCTTGCATTACTATTATTTAAATAAATAAAAATACCTGTAAACTATTGCATCCTTCTGATGTTGGAATCAGACCTGGTAATTGAACCCATATCACTGAAATTGGACACACTATTGCTTGTTAGGTCACACAGTCACATCACAAATCCAATTCTGTATCTAGCATGGGGACTGACCTGAACCCACTTCGTCTTTGCTGTCATTTTGGGTACGATTATCTGTTTATTAAAGAAACGTTTATCATTACCATTGTAAGTAAATTAACAATTTTATATTCTGATGTATACTCATTTGTCACGATCGTTGGTATAAATGGACCAAGGCGCAGCATGCGTAGAGTTCCACATGTTTTATTAAAGGAAACTCACCAAAAACAATACAGAACAAATTAACGTGAAGTAAATGCAGTGGTCACAGGCACTACACAAAAACAAGATACCACAAAAAATCAGTTGGAAAAGGCTGCCTAAATATGATCCCCAATCAGAGACAATGATAGACAGCTGCCTCTGATTGGGAACCATACCAGGCCAACAGAAATTTAAAAACTAGATTACCCACCCTAGTCACACCCTGACCTAACCAAAATAGAGAATAAAAAGGATCTCAGGACATGACATCATTACCGTACATGTATTTTGTCTCCTGATTTAAAAGGGGGCAATGTATGAATAATGAAAGGGGAGTTAGACAATTAAATCCTCCTGGATAAATAGAGGACTTGACAGCATGTACAGTATATGTATGAGAGATTAGAATGGCTTGCCTTGCCTCATATTTGACAGTTTATCCCCTGATTTAAAGTCTTTGTTGTTGTAATGCCCCCTGCCCTGTGTATACGTTCGTAAAAGGTTGCTTCTTAAACATAATCTATTGAATTTAATTCAAATCACTCATTTCTATAGAGTAAGGCACATTCTAAAGCTGTTAACAAAAGACCAAGGTTAAACCCTGCTGAAATAAAAGAGACAATCTGAAGAAAAAGCAGGCAGACATCTTGGGATAATCCACATTGTTCTAAGGGAGGCAGCAGAATACTGTTGGTGATACTGATTCTTAGTGTTGGTGATACAGGTCTTCAGTTTCTTTCCTAGGAAGACTAATAATGCACGCCAGAGGTGAGGTTAATTCCATTTATAAAAACATTTCAGTCAATTCGTGAATTGAAAACTGTAGGGGAAAAAATTATGCAAGGATGAAATGGAGTGACCCCAATTGTGGTAGACACACCCATTCAGTTTGACTCCCCAGATGCTTTACGCTATAATGGTGCCGGAGGGGAATGCTGCCGTTTTACGTGCTCCTTACCAACTGTCCTATTGTGTTTGTTTTTTCGCATTGTTTGAAAACTAATTTTGTACATAATGTTGCTGCTACTGTCTCTTTTGACCAAAAAGCGCTTCTGGACATCAGAACAGGGATTACTTAAGTCGAACTGGACAAAGTTTTTTTTCTTTAATGAGTAAAACGAGAAGGATATACTGCCTTGTCGAGACAAGGCCCAAAAGGGGGAGGAGGTCAGGGTGCCTTGTAAGAATTCACTGAGGATTAGGTAAACCACCCCTACCCTCTGTATTATTGGCCAACATGCAATCATTTGGGGGAAAACTGGACTATCTACGATTAAGACTATCCTACCAACGGGGCATTAAAACTGTAATATCTTATGTTTCAACGAGACGTGGCTGAACGACGACATGGACAATATAGAGCTGGCTGACTTCTCCGTGCATTGGCTGGACAGATCAGCTACGTCTGGTAAGACTAGGGACAGGGGTGTGTGTCTATTTGTCAATAACTGCTGGTGTGCGATGTCTAATATTAAAGAAGTCTTGAGGTATTGCTCGCCTGAGGTAGAATACCTCATGATAAGCTGTAGACCACACTATCTACCAAGACAGTTCTCATCTACTGTATATTATTCATAGCAGTCTATTTACCACCACAAACCAATGCTGGCACTAAGACCAAAAGTGGCACTCCTAGTGGCTGGGGACTTTAATGCAGGCAAACTTAAATTCGTTTTACCTCATTTCTACCAGCATGTCAGAGTAAAAAAAAAGGAAGTACCAGTGACTCGCTCATTACGGAAGTGGTCAGATGACGCGGATGCTACCCTACAGGGTTGTTTTGCTAGCACAGACTGGAATATGTTCCATTTCTGTAACTTTTAATTCTGTAATTTCATCCATTTAGCATTGCTTTAGTAAACTCTCACTCCACTTGCTAACATGGAAAGTCAATATATTTTATTTTAAACGTTTTAAAAAATAAAAAATAACAATAACATGATTGCATTGGTATTCTCAGTCACTGGCTTCATCAAGTGCATCAACGACGTCATCCCCACAGTGACCGTACGTACATTTCCCAACCAGAAACCATGGATTACAGGCAACATCCACACCGAGCTCAAGGCCAGAGCTGCCACTTTCAAGGAGCTTATAAGAAATCCCACTATGCCTTCAGAAAAACCATCCAACAGGCAAATCGTCAATACTAGACTAAGATTCAATCCTACAACACTGGCTCTGACGCTCGTCAGATGTGGGACCCTGGGACTAAACACCTCCCTCTGCATCTGGATCCTGGACTTCCTGATGGGCCGTCCACAGGTGGTAAGGGTAGGCAACAACAAATCTGCCACGCTGATCTTCAACACTGGGGCCCCTCAGGGGTGCTTATTCCTAAACGATATCATAACCGCCATCGACAATACTGTGCAGCCGTATTCATTGACCTGGCCAAGGCTTTCG
The DNA here is from genome assembly GCF_021184085.1 of Oncorhynchus gorbuscha. NCBI lineage: Eukaryota > Metazoa > Chordata > Actinopteri > Salmoniformes > Salmonidae > Oncorhynchus > Oncorhynchus gorbuscha. The sequence continues at coordinate 76,753,417 of NC_060174.1, forward strand.
ACTCAGACAATCACCGCATTCTTATCGGCAGACTCAACAGCCTTGGTTTGTCAAATGACTGCCTCGCCAGGTTCAACAACTACTTCTCAGACAGAGTTCAGTGTGTCAAATCGGAGGGTCTGTTGTCCAGACCTCTGGCAGTCTCTATTGGGGTGCCACAGGGTTGAATTCTCTGGCCGACACTTTTTCTCTGTATACATCAATGATGTCGCTCTTGCTGCTGGTGATTCTCTGATCCACCTCTACGCAGACAACACCATTCTGTATACTTCTGGCCCTTCTTTGGACACTGTGTTAACTTCTTATGGCTAGCAGCACCCCTCGACAACATTCCGCTGAAAAGGCAGTGCGCAAAATTAAAAAATATTTTTTTGAAATATGTAACTTTCATACATTAACAAGTGCAATACACCAAATGAAAAACTTCTCTACCCATCGTGTCCGATTTAAAAAAGGCTTTACAGCGAAAGCACAACATATGATTTTGTGACTTGGCTCTGACCTGACATAAACACACACAGCCATTTTTCCAGCCAAAGAGAGGAGTCACAAAAAGCAGAAATATAGATTAAATTAATTACTAACCTTTGATCTCCATCAGATGACACTCATAGGACATCATGTTACACAATACATGTATGTTTCTTTCGATAAAGTGCATATTTATATCCAAAAATCTCAGTTTACATTGGTGCGTTACGTTCAGTAATGTTTTGCTTCCAAAACATCCGGTGATTTTGCAGAGAGCCACATCAATTGACAGAAATACTCATAATAAACATTGATAAAAGATACAACTGTTCTTCACAGAATTAAAGATATACTTCTCCTTAATGCAACCGCTGTGTCAGATTTCAAAAAAACTTTACGGAAAAAGCAAACCATGCAATAATCTGAGTACGGTGCTTTACCTCCCTAATCTCACTTCCTTTGCACACACTGTATAAAGACTTTTCTATTGTGTATTGACTGTATGTTTGTTTATTCCATGTGTAACTCTGTTTTGTTGTCCATGTTGCACTGCTTTGCTTTATCTTGGCCAGGTCGCAGTTGTAAATGAGTACTTGTTCTCAACTGGCCTACCTGGTTAAATAAAGGTGAAATAAATCATTAAAAATACCCTCCTGTTCTCCCTGTTCACCCACGACTGCGTGGCCAAGCACGACTCCAACACCATAATTACGTTTGCTGATGACACAACAGTGGTAGGCCTGACCAACGACAATGATGAGACAGCCTATAGGGAGGAGGTCAGAGACCTGGCAGTGTGGTGCCAGGACAACAACCTCTCCCTCAATGTGAGCAGAACAAAGGAGCTGATCATGGACAATTGGAAAAGGATGGCCAAACAGGCCCCCGTTAACATCGACAGGGCTGAAGTGGAGCGGGTCGAGAGTTTCAAGATTCTTGATGTCCACATCAACAACAAACTGTCATGGTCCAAATACTGAAAGACAGTTGTAAAGAGGGCACAACAACACATTTTCCCCCGCAAGATTTGGCATGGGTCCCCATATCCTCAAAGTTCTACAGCTGCACCATCGAAAGCATCCTGGCCGGTTCCACACTGCCTGGTATGTTAACTGCTCGGCATCTGACTGTAAGGCGCTACAGAGGGTAGCTCGTAGGGCCCAGTACATCACTGCTGCCAAGCTTCCTGACATCCAGGACCTATATACTAGGCGGTGTCAGAGGAAGGCCCAAAAAATGGTCAAAGACTCCAGTCACCCAAGTTATTGACTGTTCTCTCTGCTACCACACGGCAAGCAGTACCAGAGCACCAAGTCTAGTACCAAAAGGCTCCTTAACAGCTTCTAACCCCAAGTGATAAGACTGCTGAACAATTAATCAAATGGCTACCCAGACTATTTACATTGACCCTCCCTCCTTGTTTTTACACTGCTGTTCATTATCTATACATTGTCACTATACAAATGACCTTGACTCAGTACCGGTGCCCCCTATATATAGCTTCATTATTGTTATGTAATTTTCTTGTGTTCATAAAAAAAAAAACTTTAGTTTATCTAGTAAATATTTTCTTAACTCTATTTCTTGAACTGCATTGTTGATTAAGGGCTTGTAAGTAAGCATTTCACGGTAAGGTTTACACCTGTTGTATTCGGAGCATGTGACAATACAATTTTATTTTAATTGATTTTCTGTTGTAGTCTCTCACCATCTCTCCTCACTTCCTACAGATGACTCCAAGAAGGATGCTCCTGAGGAGGACTTTGCGGACATCGACATGAAGGCCCCTGAGACGGAGAAGGCTGCTGTGGCGATCCAATCACAGTTCAGGAAGTTCCAGAGCAAGAAGAAGCAGGAAGTGAAGTCCTAGAGTGGGCAGGACAGGGCCAGGCAGCTCTGTCTCCTATAAGCTGGGACTGCACCAATTGGGGGCTTGGTCTTGCATGTCAATCAAACCACACTGTTATGGACTCAACGGCGGGGTTAAAGAATCAAGGGATCACTGATATCTTTGTGAATTTATTATGTGTAACTTATTATTAATTGCTGTGTCCATAAATTATGATTAAGTTCTGGATATATCTTGATCTTTCCTATGATTTAGTTTTTTTGTGTTTTATTGATAATGTTGTACTCTCTATATTGTTCAGTTGCTGTAGCAGTCAAAACCCTTAGTAGTACTCTCATGTCTCATGTCATGTATGCTATAATATACACATTTGAACAGTAAAAAGCTGCTTAATAAGTAGGTTCGCTCGTAAAGCAATTAAGGAACTGGAACTAGGGTTTTATCACCCTCAGGAGGAACATGTATTCGTGATGATTGATCGTCAGATTCCAGTCATGTTTGCATTGGTATTCTTTTCAGCTATGGCATCATAAATCGAAAGATTTTATTATCCTAGGAGGTCTGTTAATGGTGTTTACCTCTCACTGTGGGGTGTTTCCAGGCAATACAGCTTGTTTGGTTTGTCCCTCCCAGCTAGCGCCGTGCCAATTGTCTTTCATACCTTATGACTGAAGCATTTAGAATCGAATCAATGGGTCTAATTTTATTTCCAATGTCTCTGATATCTCTCTGCAACTTGGCAACTAAATCTAGGGCTTATTCCATTATTCATTATTCATGTGAAAATTGGATCTTTTCTTTCTTCCTTGCTTCCCTTTAACATCAACGTCAATAGAAGAAAAAAACATATTCTGGTTTTGACTTTTATTTTTTACATTTGTTGGTTTTGATTGTGTTTCTATTGATCTTGTGATTTAAATCCCCATTGTTTCCTTCGAAGTCATTGCTCAAAACCAAATGAGTAGAATATACTGTACAATACCATCATCCTTCAGTAGACACCTTCAAATAATATATACTTAATAAATATCCCAAAGAGGTAAACATTGTGTCAGAAGTTATTTCTTAATATTGTGTTTGTTTATGGTCCCATATTGACATGTTATTAATTATTTTTATGTTTGATTATGTGGTGTCTGGCAGTTTTTGGGATCACTCGGTTGTAGAATTAAGGATTTTCAATATGTCCTTATGGTAAGATAAGAGAATATAAGATGAGATGCATGTTTTAAATTATTTAGGACCCTACATAAATGAAAATTACTTTTAAAGTACACTATATACAGAGCATTTGGAAAGTATTCACACCCCATCACTTGTTCCACATTTTGTTACGTTACTGCCTTAGTCTAAAATTGATTAAATAGTTTTTTTCCTATCCAGACACAATACCCCATCAAAACAAAACAAAAACAGATTTTTAGAAATTATTGCAAAGAAAATAAATAATATAATATAAACTTAAATATCACATTTATGTAAGTATTCAGACCCTTTACTCAGTACTTTGTTGAAGCACATTTGGCAGCGATTACAGCCAAGAGAGTTCTTTGGTATAACTCTACAAGTTGGCACACTTGTATTTGGGGAGTTTTTCCCATTCTCTGCAGATCCTCTCAATCTCTGTCAGGTTGGATGGGGAGCGTCGCTGCACAGCCATTTTCAGGTCTCTCCAGAGATGTTCGATCGGCTTCAAGTCTGGGCTCTGGCTGGGTCACTCAAGGACATTCAGAGACTTGTCCCAAAGCCATTCCTGCGTTGTCTTCACTGTGTGCTTAGGGTTGTAGTCCTGTTGGAAGGTGAACCTTCACCCCAGTCTAAGGTCCTGAGCGCTCTGGAGCAGGTTTTCATCAAAGATCTCTCTGTACTTTGCGCCGTTCATCTTCCCTCGATCCTGATCCTTTTGGCAAACTCCAAACGGGCTGTCATGTGCCTTTTACTGAGGAGTGGCTTCCGTCTGGTCGCTCTACCATATTGGCCTGATTGGTGGAGTGCTGCAGAGCTGGTTGTCCTTCTGGAAGGTTCTCCCATTTCCACAGAGGAACTCTGGAGCTCTGTTAGAGTGATCATCGGGTTCTTGGTCACCTCCCTGACCAAGGCCCTTCTCCCCTGATTGCTCAGTTTAGCTAGGCAGCCAGCTCTAAGAAGAGTCTCGATAGTTCCAAACTTCTTCCATTTAAGAATGATGGAGGCCACTGGGTTCTTGGGGACCTTCAATGCTGCAGAAATGTTTTGGCACCCTTCCCCAGATCTGTGCCTCGACAAAATACTGTCTCAGAGCTCCATGGACAATTATTTAAACATCATGGTTTGATTTTTGCTCGGACATGGATTGTCAACTGTTGGACCTAATATTAACAGGTGTGTGCCTTTCCAACTCATGTCCAATCAATTGAATTTATCACAGGTGGACTCCAAGGAAGTTGAATAAACATCTCAAGGATGAACAATTGGAACAGGATGCACCTGAGCTCAATTCCGAATCTCATAGCAAAGGGTCTGAATTCTTATGTCAAGGTATTTCAGTTATTTATTTGTAATACATTTGCAAACCTTTCAAACCTTTTTTTATTTAATCAATTTTAGAATAAGGGTGTAACGTAACAAAATGTGGAAAAAGTGAAGGGGTCTGAATATTTTCTGACGTATGTGGACACCTCTTCAAATTAGCTGGTTCAGCTGTTTCTACCACACCCATTGCTGGCAGGTTTATAAAATAAAAGCACACAGCCATGACATCTTCATAGACTTTCAACGTAGCGAAGTCATAGGATGCCAACATTCCAACAAGTCAGTTCGTCAAATTTCTGCCCTGCTAAAGCTGCCCCAGTCAACTGTAAGTGCTGTTATTGTGAAGTTGAAACGTCTAGGAACAACAATGGCTTAGCCATGAAGCTCTTAGAATGGGGCTGCCGAGTGCTGATGCGTGTAGCTTGTAAAAATCGCCTCTCCATGGTTGCAACACCGAGTTCCAAACTACCTCTGGAAGCAACATCAGCACAAGAACTGTTCATCAGGAGCTTCATGAAATGGGCTTCCATGGCCAAGCAGCCGTACACAAGTATAAGATCACCATGCGCAATGCCATGCGTCGGTTGGAGTGGTGGAAAGCTCACCGCCATTGGACTCTGGAGCAGTGGAAACTCGTACTCTGGAGTGATGAATCACGCTTCACCATCTGGCAGTCCAACGGACAATCTGGGTTTGGTGGATGGCAGGAGAACGCTAACTGCTGAAAGCATAGTTGCGACTGTAAAGTTTGGTGGAGGATTAATAATGGTCTGGGGCTGTTTTTCATGGTTCGGTAGAGGCCCCTTAGTTCCAGTAAAGGGAATTCTTAATGCTACAGCATACAATGACATTCTAGACAATTCTGTGCTTCCCACTTTGTGGCAACAGTTTGGGGAAAGCCCTTTCCTGTTTCAGCATGATAATGCCCCCTTGCACAAAGCGAGGTCCATACAGAAATTGTTTGTTGAGATTGGTGTGGAATATCTTGACTGGCCGGCACAGAGCCCTGACCTCAACCCAATCGAACACCTTTAGGATGAATTTGAACACCGACTGCGAGCCAGGCCTAATTGCCCAACATCAGTGCCCGACCTCACTAATGCTCTTGTGGCTGAATTAAAGCAATACCCCGCAGCAATGTTCCAACATCTAGTGGAAATCCTTCCCAGAACAGTGAAGGTTGTTATAGTTGTCATGCAGGTGAAAGAGGACCCAAAAGCGACTTAACAGAAACAGAGTTTATTTAAGTCCAAACAGGGAATAACAGAAATCCTCTAGACTTGTAGAGGGGAAATAACTGGAGAAGCGGCCACAGACTGCAGGTCGCTTCGGGTAGGCGCAGGCCGTAGTCGACAGAGACACCTGCTCACACGCAGCATCTGATGAAGGCAAAAAAAACACGACAGGACAGGGCGATACACAATCACAGCAAAAACACGACAGGACAGGGCGAAACGCAATCACAGCATGGTGAATACAATACAAGGAACCGACGGGACAGGAACGGATCACAAAGGAATAAATAGGGACTCTAATCAGGGGAAAGGATCGGGAACAGGTGTGGGAAGACTAAATGATGATTAGGGGAATAGGAACAGCTGGGAGCAGGAACGGAACGATAGAGAGAAGAGAGAGCGAGAGAGTGAGAGAGGGAGGGGGAGAGAGAGGGATAGAAGGAGGGAAAGAACCAAATAAGACCAGCAGAGGGAAACGAATAGCATGGGGAGCACAGGGACAAGACATGATAATAAATGACAAACATGACAGTACCCCCCACTCACCGAGCGCCTCCTGGCGCACTCGAGGAGGAATCCTGGCGGCAACGGAGGAAATCATCGATGAGTGAACGGTCCAGCACGTCCCGAGACGGAACCCAACTCCTCTCCTCAGGACCGTAACCCTCCCAATCCACTAGGTATTGGTGACCCCGTCCCGAGAACGCATGTCCATGATCTTATGTACCTTGTAAATAGGTGCGCTCTCGACAAGGACGGGAGGGGGGAGGGAAGACGAACGGGGGTGCGAAGAAAGGGCTTAACACAGGAGACATGGAAGACAGGATGGACGCGACGAAGATGTCGCGGAAGAAGCAGTCGCACAGCGACAGGATTGACGACCTGGGAGACACGGAACGGACCAATGAACCGCGGAGTCAACTTACGAGAAGCTGTCGTAAGAGGAAGGTTGCGAGTGGAAAGCCACACTCTCTGGCCGCAACAATACCTTGGACTCTTAATCCTGCGTTTATTGGCGGCTCTCACCGTCTGTGCCCTGTAACGGCAAAGTGCAGACCTCACCCTCCTCCAGGTGCGCTCACAACGTTGGACAAACGCTTGAGCGGAGGGAACGCTGGACTCGGCAAGCTGGGATGAGAACAGAGGAGGCTGGTAACCCAGACTACTCTGAAACGGAGATAACCCGGTAGCAGACGAAGGAAGCGAATTGTGAGCGTATTCTGCCCAGGGGAGCTGTTCTGCCCAAGACGCAGGGTTTCTGAAAGAAAGGCTGCGTAGTATGCGACCAATCGTCTGATTGGCCCTCTCTGCTTGACCGTTAGACTGGGGATGAAACCCGGAAGAGAGACTGACGGACGCACCAATCAAACGACAGAACTCCCTCCAAAACTGTGACGTGAATTGCGGGCCTCTGTCTGAAACGGCGTCTAACGGGAGGCCATGAATTCTGAATACATTCTCAATAATGATTTGTGCCGTCTCCTTAGCGGAAGGAAGTTTAGCGAGGGGAATGAAATGTGCCGCCTTAGAGAACCTATCGACAACCGTCAGAATCACAGTCTTCCCCGCAGACAAAGGCAGACCGGTAATGAAGTCTAAGGCAATGTGAGACCATGGTCGAGAAGGAATGGGGAGCGGTCTGAGACGACCGGCAGGAGGAGAGTTACCCGACTTAGTCTGCGCGCAGTCCGAACAAGCAGCCACGAAACGGCGCGTGTCACGCTCCTGAGTCGGCCACCAAAAGCGCTGGCGAATAGACGCAAGAGTGCCTCGAACACCGGGATGACCAGCTAACTTGGCAGAGTGAGCCCACTGAAGGACAGCCAGACGAGTGGAAACAGGAACGAAAAGGAGGTTACTAGGACAAGCGCGCGGCGACGCAGTGTGCGTGAGTGCTTGCTTAACCTGTCTTTCAATTCCCCAGACTGTTAACCCGACAACACGCCCATAAGGAAGAATCCCCTCGGGATCAGTAGAAGCCACAGAAGAACTAAACAGACGGGATAAGGCATCAGGCTTGGTGTTCTTGCTACCCGGACGGTAAGAAATCACAAACTCGAAACGAGCGAAAAACAACGCCCAACGAGCTTGACGGGCATTAAGTCGTTTGGCAGAACGGATGTACTCAAGGTTCTTATGGTCTGTCCAAACGACAAAAGGAACGGTCGCCCCCAACACCACTGTCGCCATTCGCCTAGGGCTAAGCGGATGGCGAGCAGTTCACGGTTACCCACATCATAGTTGCGCTCAGATGGCGACAGGCGATGAGAAAAATAAGCGCAAGGATGAACCTTATCGTCAGACTGGAAGCGCTGGGATAGAATGGCTCCCACGCCTACCTCTGAAGCGTCAACCTCGACAATGAATTGTCTAGTGACGTCAGGAGTAACGAGGATAGGAGCGGACGTAAAACGTTCTTTTAGAAGATCAAAAGCTCCCCTGGGCGGAACCGGACCACTTAAAACACGTCTTGACAGAAGTAAGAGCTGTGAGAGGGGCAGCAACTTGACCGAAATTACGAATGAAACGCCGATAGAAATTAGCGAAACCTAAAAAGCGCTGCAACTCGACACGTGACCTTGGAACGGGCCAATCACTGACAGCTTGGACCTTAGCGGAATCCATCTGAATGCCTTCAGCGGAAATAACGGAACCGAGAAAAGTAACGGAGGAGACATGAAAAGAGCACTTCTCAGCCTTTACGTAGAGACAATTCTCTAAAAGGCGCTGTAGAACACGTCGAACGTGCTGAACATGAATCTCGAGTGACGGAGAAAAAATCAGGATATCGTCAAGATAGACAAAAACAAAAATGTTCAGCATGTCTCTCAGAACATCATTAACTAATGCCTGAAAACAGCTGGCGCATTGGCGAGACCGAACGGCAGAACCCGGTACTCAAAATGCCCTAACGGAGTGTTAAACGCCGTTTTCCACTCGTCCCCTCTCTGATGCGCACGAGATGGTAAGCGTTACGAAGGTCCAACTTAGTAAAGCACCTGGCTCCCTGCAGAATCTCGAAGGCTGATGACATAAGGGGAAGCGGATAACGATTCTTAACCGTTATGTCATTCAGCCCTCGATAATCCACGCAGGGGCGCAGAGTACCGTCCTTCTTCTTAACAAAAAGAACCCCGCCCGGCCGGAGAAGAAGAAGGCACTATGGTACCGGCGTCAAGAGACACAGACAAATAATCCTCGAGAGCCTTACGTTCGGGAGCCGACAGAGAGTATAGTCTACCTCGAGGAGGAGTGGTCCCCGGAAGGAGATCAATACTACAATCATACGACCGGTGAGGAGGAAGGGAGTTGGCTCGGGACCGACTGAAGACCGTGCGCAGATCATGATATTCCTCCGGCACTCCTGTCAAATCGCCAGGTTCCTCCTGAGAAGTAGGGACAGAAGAAACGGGAGGGATGGCAGACATTAAACACTTCACATGACAAGAAACGTTCCAGGATAGGATAGAATTACTAGACCAATTAATAGAAGGATTATGACATACTAGCCAGGGATGACCCAAAACAACAGGTGTAAACGGTGAACGGAAAATCAAAAAAGAAATAGTCTCACTGTGGTTACCAGATACTGTGAGGGTTAAAGGTAGTGTCTCAAATCTGATACTGGGAAGATGACTACCATCTAAGGCGAACATGGGCGTAGGCTTCTCTAACTCTCTGAAAGGAATGTCATGTTTCCGAACCCATGCTTCGTCCATGAAACAACCCTCAGCCCCAGAGTCTATCAAGGCACTACATGTAGCACCCGAACCGGTCCAGCGTAGGTGGACCGACAAAGTAGTACAGGACCTTGATGGAGAGACTTGAGTAGTTGCGCTCACCTGTAGCCCTCCGCTTACAGATGAGCTCTGGCTTTTACTGGACATGAATTAACAAAATGTCCAGCAACTCCGCAATAGAGGCACAGGCGGTTGGTGATCCTCCGTTCCCTCTCCTTATTCGAGATGCGAATCCCTCCCAGCTGCATGGGCTCAGTCTCAAAGCCAGAGGAGGGAGATGGTTGCGATGCGGAGCAGGGAAACACCGTTGATGCGAGCTCTCTTCCACGAGCCCGGTGACGAAGATCTACCCGTCGTTCTATGCGGATGGCGAGAGCAATCAAAGAGTCCACATCTGAAGGAACCTCCCGGGAGAGAATCTCATCCTTAACCACTGCGTGGAGTCCCTCCAGAAAACGAGCGAGCAGCGCCGGCTCGTTCCACTCACTAGAGGCAGCAAGGTGGGTTATTAACCCTAGGTTCTGGAGGCTCGGCAGGCCAGGAAGTAACAGGTGGCACGAGACGTAGACTCTGGAACTGTCCAGAGAGGTCGGAAACCTGAGCGGCCAGGTTCTCCACGGCATGGCGAGCAGCGGACAATTCCTGCTCGTGTCTGCCGAGCATGGCTCCTTGGATCTCGACGGCAGTGTAACGAGCGTCTGAAGTCGCTGGGTCCATTCCTTGGTCGGTTCCTTCTGTCATGCAGGTGAAAGAGGACCCAAAAGCGACTTAACAGAAACAGAGTTTATTTAAGTCCAAACAGGGAATAACAGAAATCCTCTAGACTTGTAGAGGGGAAATAACTGGAGAAGCGGCCACAGACTGCAGGTCGCTTCGGGTAGGCGCAGGCCGTAGTAGACAGAGACACCTGCTCACACGCAGCATCTGATGAAGGCAAAAAAAACACGACAGGACAGGGCGATACACAATCACAGCAAAAACACGACAGGACAGGGCGAAACGCAATCACAGCATGGTGAATACAATACAAGGGACAGGAACGGATCACAAAGGAATAAATAGGGACTCTAATCAGGGGAAAGGATCGGGAACAGGTGTGGGAAGACTAAATGATGATTAGGGGAATAGGAACAGCTGGGAGCAGGAACGGAACGATAGAGAGAAGAGAGAGCGAGAGAGTGAGAGAGGGAGGGGGAGAGAGAGGGATAGAAGGAGGGAAAGAACCAAATAAGACCAGCAGAGGGAAACGAATAGCATGGGGAGCACAGGGACAAGACATGATAATAAATGACAAACATGACAATAGTAGCAAGTGCCAATGATTTTGTAATGAGTTGTTGAATGAGAAGGTGTCAGCATATTTTTGGTCGTGTAGTGTATCTTTAAAAACAAAACTATATCATATTGGACTTGGGATGGGCAGAAAGTGTTGAGAGATGAAGTCAGCTTGATAGGTAAGGTGTGTGCATGGACAGTTAAGTTTTTGATGCTAAATGTCATTACACTGAAGGCTTCTAGGATTACTTAGATTGATATTTCTTTCTGAGCTTGCAATAAACTCAGAGTCTGAACTTGACTGCATTGATCGATCTAGGGGATTTACTAGATGGCTTTAAAGCCAATAATGATGCAGTAGTCAATTGAGACCATTTAATCCCTCCCTGCACTGAAAACTTGCTGATCAAATGCCTTTAAACATACAATGGATATGCCTACGTAATGGGATTCTCAAACTTTTCCCATACGCTTCAATATCCCTTACACAGTATGGCAAACTCACACCAATAACCTGTTATCAATAACAGTGGATTTGGTTTTGCGATCTGTGTGATATGTTCCTATTATATCCATGGATTGATAGAATAGTAACAAGAATGCACGCATTGACCCTATTCCCTAATTAGAGAAAATAGTTTATAGAACTGTAAAAAATGTGGTTTAGTCAGTAACATCGAGGCCATCAGCAGCAATACACATAACACTTCCATCCTAGGACAAGACAACTTCTGTGAGAGCTGACGCTAAGGGTAGGAAGTTGCCATTCTGGCTGGAAAAAAAAGAAAAGAAACAACTTTCCATGAAAACCAAATCATGTCTTATCTATGAAATGCTTGTGTCTCAGTTATCACCTCATTTATCATCTGATTTACTTAACAAAAGTAACCACGCCGGAGGAGAAGGCTGACGTCTTACGTGCTCTTAACCAACTGTGCTGTTTTGTTCGTTTTTTGCTTTGTTTGTAACTTATTTTGTAACCTATTTTGTACATAATGTTGCTGCTAGTCTCTTATGACCGAAAATAACTTCTGGGCATCAGAACAGCGATTACTCACCTCGAACTAGAAGAAGCTTTTTTCCTTTAACGAGTCCGACGCGAAGGATATACTGCTTTCTCGGGAACCAGCACAAATCCTTGTCATTTGCGTGAAGAAAAGACTGAGAAAAAGGGGGCGGAGGTCGGGCTTCCTTCTGAGAATTCGTAGGCGAGCGAGTAAACCCCCACTGCCATTCGTTCTATTGGCCAACAATACATTAATAGGAAAATAAAATCGATGACCTACGATCAAGATTATCCTACCACCAGGACATTAAAAACTGTAAAATTCACTGAGTCGACAACACAGATAACATAGACCTGGCGGGACTTTCCATGCACCGGCAGGACAGTGAAGCTACGTCAATAACAGCTGGTGCGTAATGTCTGATATTAAAGAAGTCTTGAGGTATCGCTCGACTAAGGTAGAGTACTCTCTGCCAAGAGAGTTCTCATCTATATTCTCATCTATATTATTCGTAGCTGTCTATTTACCACCCAAAACCGATGCTGGCACTAAGACCACACTCAACCAACTGTATAAGGCCATAAGCAAACAAGAAAATGCTCATCCAGAAGCAACGCTCCGAGTGGCCGGGAACTTTAAAGCAGGCCAACTTAAATCGGTTTTACCTCATTTCTACCATCATGTCACATGTGCAACCAGAGGGAAAAAGCTCTAGACCAACTTTACTCCACACAGAGATGCATACAAAGCTCTTCCCGCCCTCCATTTGGCAAATCTGACCATAATTCTATCCTCTGATTCCTGCTTACAAGCAAAAACTAAAGCATGAAGTACCAGTGACTCGCTCAATACGGAAGTGGTCAGATGCTACAGGACTGTTTTGATAGCACAGACTGGAATATGTTCCGGGATGCATCCAATGGCATTGAGGAGTATACCACCTCAGTCATCAGCTTCATCAATAAGTGCACCGATGACGTCGTCCCCACAGTGACCATACGTACATATCCCAACCAGAAGCCATTGGTTTACAGGCAACGTCCGCATCGAGCAAAAGGCGAGAGCTGCCACTTTCAAGGAGCAGGACACTAATCCAGCTCTTATAAGAAATCCATCTATGTCCTCAGGTGAACCATCAAACAAGCAAAGCGTCAATACAGGATTAAGATTGAATCCTACTACACCAGCTCTGACGCTTGACGGGTGTGGCAGGACTTGAAAACTATTACAGACTACAAAGGGAAACCCAGACGCGAGTTGTCCAGTGACGCGACCCTACCAGAAGAGCGAAAATGCTTTTTATGCTCGCTTCGAGGCAAGAAACACTGAAGCATGCGTGAGAGCACAAGCTGTTCTGGGCGACAGTGTGATTACGCTCTCGGAAGCCGATGTAAGCAAGACTACCAGGACGTGTATGCAAAGCATGCGCGGACCTACTGGCAAATGTCTTCACTGACACTCCCTGACCGAGTCTGTAATACTTATATGTTTCAAGCAGACCACCATAGTCCCTGTGCCCAAGGAAGTGAAGGTAACCTGCCTAAATGATTACCACCCCGTAGCCCTCACGTTGGTAGCCATGAAGTGCTTTGAAAGGCTGGTCAAGGCTCACATCCTCCCGGATACTCTAGACCCACTCCGTTTCGCATACCGCCCCAACAGATCCACAGATGACGCAATCTCAATTTCACTCCACAATACCCTTTCCCACCTGGACAAAAGCAACACCTACGTGAGAATGCTGTTCATTGACTTCAGCTCAACGTTCAACACCACAAAGCTCATCACGAAGCTAAGGACCCTGGGACTAACCACCTCCCACTGCAACTGTTTGCTCAACTAAAAGTTGTGCGATTATGCGGTAATTTATGAGGTAATTTGTGGTTTAGTACAGTACCCTGTGTCACTACTTCATTGCTCCAGACCAGAGCAAGGGGGAATAAGAGCACTGATTATGCTTTTGGGTCCCAAGCGCTACTGTGTCTCTAAATGACACTTATTTATTTTTTTACTACTCGTCAGTATTACTTACTAAAACTGTTGTTACACTAAGGTTTTTAGTCTAAGAGAAACTTAGACTACAATTAGGGTGTGGAAATGTTAGGATTATTTTGCTCTTACTGTTGTACTGTAGCCTGCTCCCAACTATTCACATTGTACAGCGCCAGAGAGGCCCAGCGGTCTGAGACACAGATGCTGATTTAATACCGGTGCTGGCTGCGACCAGGAGACCCATGAGGTGATGGTAGGCTTTTGATTTCTCTCCCTCTTCTCTCTTCTCTTACATATTAGTAACAATGTCTCATCCCATGTTCAAGAATGCCCTTTTTCCCGCTCACTTTACATTATTTGAAAACTAAATCATCTCCAAAATATAATTATTTTTTAACACAAAGCTATTATTATTATCATTATTATTAATTCATTTAGAATCATATACAAGCCCCTTAGATACTCTCACAGATATATTATTAACTCTGTTTTTCACAAGTGTAGCTGGCTGTGAATTCTGCAAACAACATTTCTAACAGAACAATATATATTGGTCATATTGGTCTTGGCTCCCGAGTGGAGCTCAATGGGATTACCTTGCAGAGCTACATGGAGATGGGAAGAGGAGGAAGGGGACCTGCCCCACTGGGTAGCACAGAGCAACACTTTAAGGGGCATTGCATTAATAATGGTACTGACTAGGGAAACGTTCCCGCTGTTCTTAGTGCCTGTCTTTACGTTCAATCTAAAACAATGTAACTAATATAATGGCATGGAAAATGCCCCTTAGATATGAATTCGGGGGGGAAATATATTTTTAAATATTAAAGCGTTAGACCTCTCACTATGTAACGATTCTCGTCCGATGAGGAATATGAAGGATCGGACCAAAATTCAGCATGGTACGTGTCCATGTTAACTTTATTAATCTGAACACAAAATCACAAAGGTGAAACAATGAAAAAAACGAAACAATCCTATCATGTGACAAAACAGGAAATAACTACCCACAAACACAGGTGGGAACAGGCTACCTAAGTATGGTTCTCAATCAGAGACAACAATAGACAGCTGCCTCTGATTGGGAACCATACCAGGCCAAACACAGAAATACAAAACATAGAACAAAAACATAGAATGCCCACCCCAACTCACACCCTGACCAAACCAAAAATAGAGACATAAAAAAGGAACTAAGGTCAGAACGTGACACACTAAAGGCGTCAGTCAAAAGTTATTCTTAAATCTGAACTGGATTTAACGAAGAAGGACATGAAAAGCGTACATTTGTAAATCCCAAACTCTAAAAGTAATTGGAAAGGTAGATACAAATTATTTCTGACATTGGGGTTACAATAAAGAATGTAAACAGGATGTAAACAATATGCTGTGTTTTTATTTACAGTAGTAATGGACAGCTGGAGGCATTTTGAAAACAGGTTTTCAAACACAAGCGTACTGTAGTACTGTAGCAGGTGTAGCCCTACAGTAGTAGACTCTTTATAGCCCGACTATTGTAGGTGTGAACATCCTCATACTTGCAATGTATTCGATGCTTAAGTAAGCTAAAGTGTTACACTTCTAACTCAAAACAGCAGAACAGTATTTCTTCATGAACATCTTTATGCTTTTGTTAATAAAATATTGAGTAAAAAGACATTCAATTTGCAGATGTTATTTATTAAAGAACATTTTAGTTGCACTTCCACCCAGCTCCACGGCCACGGGTAAAACCTTGCTGTATTTGTTGCACTGTTGTATCGTCAATTTCTCTAGCCAAAACGTATTGATGGCCTTCACCAGTTCATCTTTTCTAGTAGGCTTGGCAGAGTTACAGATTAATATTTTCAGTTGATGCCAAACAAGTTCAATCAGGTTTAAATCAGGAGACCTACATGTAGAGATTGGCCTACCGTAGGTGTTCTAGGTATTTATTTATTTTTATTGAACCTTTATTTTACTACATAAAGGTCTACTTACTCTGCTGGTGTCTTGGCCCAGTTTATGCCCTCATTTGCAATTCAAACCCGGGGGGCAATGTGCTTTGGGTCATTGTCTGCATCTGGAGAATTATTTTTATTTTTTTGCCTAACAGCCAACATTACGTACAATACTAGAAATATACATGTAAATAGGCCTAAACATAAGAACATTTTGCTAGAGTGCCTTCCAAAAGTATTCGCCCTCCTTGGCGTTTTTCCAATATAGTTTCATGACAACCTGCAATTTAAATAGACTTTATTTAGATTTAATGTAATGGACATACACAAAATAGTCCAACCCAATCAGGGTTGGGTTATAAGAAAATATCTGTAACTTTGAACATCCCACGGAGCACCATTAAATCCATTATTAAAAATGGAAAGAATATGGCACCATAACAAACCTGCCTTGAGAGGGCCGCCCACCAAAACTCACGAACCAGGCAAGGAGGGCATTAATCAGAGAGACAACAAAGAGACCAAAGATAACCCTGAAGGAGCTGCAAAGCTCCACAGCGGAGATTGGAGTATCTGTCCATAGGACCACTTTAAGCCGTACACTCTACAGAGCTGGGCTTTACGGAAGAGTGGCCAGAAAAAATAGGCAAACATGTTTGGTGTTCGCCAAAAGACAAGGTTGAGACTCCCCAAACATAGAAGAAGGTACTCTGGACAGATGAGACTAATATTGAGCTTTTTGGACATCAAGGAAAATGCTACGTCTGGCGTAAACCCAACACCTCTCATCACCCCAAGAATACCATCCCCACAGTGAAGCATCATGCTGAGGGGATGTTTGGGACTGGGAAACTGGTCAAAATTGAATGAATGATGGATGGCACTAAATACAGGGAAATTCTTGAGGGAAACCTGTTTCAGTCTTCCTTAGATTTGAGACTGGAGGGTCACCTTCCAGCAAGTCAATGACCCTAAGCATACTGCTAAAGCAACACTTGAGTGGCTTATGACTGCTCCTCTATACTGCCCCTGTTGGAGAAAGTGCGTACCCATAGTAAACTGAAAATATTTTTCCCAAAATTGCTAATATATGCATATAAAATTATGATTGAATAGAACACACTCTAAAGTTTCTCAGCCTTTCTCCCAAACTCTCTCTTGTGAAGAGAAAAGTTGGTTCAACTTTGACGTCATGAGCCACACCCTTCCCAGGGAGCTACAGATCCAGGAACAGCTTTCAAGTGGCACGTTCATTGTGAGAATCCCACGAGCCCTGCACGTTTGGTGGGTGAAATTGCTCGTGTCCCTCTGAAAATCATGCACTTTTTTGCGCGTGGCCGATTTGGACTACGTCTTTTTCCATGATGCAGCATTTCAAGTCGGATTGTCTGTTAGCGTTGCTCTTTGTTCTACATGCTAAAAACATCATAAAGCTCGATTTTGCACATCGTTTGACCAGTTTAATCGACATATAATATGTAAATTGGAAATTTTGATGCGCAACAGTGATGGACCAGAAGTCATTTTTTACGCATTTCAACTGAAGCTGTTAGCATATGCTAATACAGGGACACACAACGTGAAACCAAACGATGTATTGGGTAAGTATGACTCCTTCTACGTCTTCAGATGGAAGAACATCAAAGGTAAGGGAATATTTATGTGGTTATTTGTGGTTTCTGTGGACTCCAAACGTAGAGGAGACATACTGCTAATATCTGAGCGCTGACTCATAGTATAGCCCAGTGAACGATGTCTGTAACGTTAAAAATAAATGTAATACAGTGGTTGCATTAAGAAGAAGTGTATCTTTGTAAATATGTGTAGAACATGTATATTTAGTCATGTTTATTGCTTGTTATCTGACGTTATCTGTCGGAGCTATCATCATTTCTCCGGACATTTGAGAAGCATTTTTTGAAATGTCGTCATTGTAAACCGAGATTTATGGATATAAATGGCATATTATTGGGGAAAAAAATGTACTGTGTAACATGTAATATTACTGTCATCTGATGAAGATTTTCAAAAGGTTAGTGAATTATTTATTTTTTAATCCTACTTTTAAATTAGATTTTTTTCTGGGACAAAATGGCCGCCGCTTGCCTTTTGTTTCGGTGGTTTTGTTTCGGTGTTTTCACCGTAAAACATTTTAGAAATCTGACTTGCTGGGTAGATTAACAAGATGTTTATCTTTCATTTGAGCTATTGGACTTGTTAATGTGTGGAGGTTAAATATTTTTAGGAATATTTTTGCGCATTGTGCGTTATGGTAATGAGCTTGAGCTGTAGTCACGATCCCGGATCCGGGATGGGGAGTCGTAAGAGGTTAAAGGGAAATATTTAAATGTCTTGGAATGGTCAAAGCCCAGACCTCAATCCAATTGAGAATCTGTGGTATGACTTAAAGACACCAGTGGACACCAGCGGAACCCATCCAACTTGAAGGAGCTGGAGCAGTTTTGCCTTGAAGAACGGGCCAAAAACCCAGTGGCTAGATGTGCCAAGCTTATAGAGACATATCCCAAGAGACTTGCAGCTGTCCTTGCTGCAAAAGGTGGCTCTACAAAGTATTGACTTTGGGGGGTTGAATAGTTATGCACGCTCAAGTTTTGTGTTTTTTGCATCTTCAAAATGGTAGCCATGTTGTGTAATTCCAAGGTGTAAGGCAACAAAATAGGAAAAATGCTAAGGGGATGAATACTTTCGCAAGCCACTGTATAATCCTACCTTGAAAGAAACAAACTTGTCCTAAAAACACCTCTCTGACATAGGGTCCAGCATATCTCTTCATGATTTCTTCCTCAAAGAATTCACGAGCCACCTAAAATACCTAAAAAAGGAGGGAACAGTGATTTATTTAAGCATTCTTTTTTTAGCATTATTAGGCCTACTTTATAGTATTGTCGCCTACTGTGCCTGTTCATTTTCCTGGGCTTTCGAATTCGGCGTAGCACAGGCATTTGATTGATTGTGTTTGCGAATAGCACTGTCCGTGGCCAAAATCCCCAAGTCTACAAGTATTTTTGAAATGTCTCCAGTAGATTTTCTGTTCCTCCTGAAAGCCCTAATCTTCTCTCTTAAATTAATAGAGATCCTGGTCATGGTGCTGCAGTATGTTGTTACAGCATAATCAAATTGAGGACAATCGGCGATCTGCTGTATACTTATGGCCTATTGTATGCATTTTCAGTTTAACTCACCAGAAAAGACAGAACAAAAATAATCCAACAAATATTGTAGTTAAACTCAAATATCCTAATTGATAAATATATATATATTTCAAATCAAATCAAATCACATTTATTTGTCACATACACATGGTTAGCAGATGTTCATGCGAGTGTAGCGAAATGCTTGTGCTTCTAGTTCCGACAATGCAGTAATAACCAACAAGTAATCTAACTAACAATTCC
This sequence comes from Oncorhynchus gorbuscha, assembly GCF_021184085.1. NCBI lineage: Eukaryota > Metazoa > Chordata > Actinopteri > Salmoniformes > Salmonidae > Oncorhynchus > Oncorhynchus gorbuscha. The sequence continues at coordinate 76,772,853 of NC_060174.1, forward strand.
AAAACTACTGTCTTATTCACAGTGTAAGGGGATAAAGAATATGTACATAAAGATATATGAATGAGTGATGGTACAGAGCAGCATAGGCAAGATACAGTAGATGGTATCGAGTACAGTATATACATATGAGATGAGTATGTAAACAAAGTGGCATAGTTAAAGTGGCTAGTGATACATGTGTTACATAAGGATGCAGGTGATGATATAGAGTACACTATATACGTATTCATATGAGATGAATAATGTAGGGTATGTAAACATTATATTAGGTAGCATTGTTTAAAGTGGCTAGTGATATATTTTACATCATTTCCCATCAATTCCCATTATTAAAGTGGCTGGAGTTGAGTCAGTGTCAGTGTGTTGTCAGCAGCCACACAATGTTAGTGATGGCTGTTTAACAGTCTGATGGCCTTGAGATAGAAGCTGTTTTTCAGTCTCTCGGTCCCAGCTTTGATGCACCTGTACTGACCTCGCCTTCTGGATGATAGCGGGGTGAACAGGCAGTGGCTCGGGTGGTTGTTGTCCTTGATGATCTTTATGGCCTTCCTGTGACATTGGGTGGTGTAGGTGTCCTGAAGGGCAGGTAGTTTGCCCCCGGTGATGCGTTGTGCAGACCTCACTACCCTCTGGAGAGCCTTACGGTTGTGGGCGAAGCAGTTGCCCGACAGGATGCTCTCGATTGTGCATCTGTAGAAGTTTGTGAGTGCTTTTGGTGACAAGCCAAATTTCTTCAGCCTCCCGAGGTTGAAGAGGCGCTGCTGCGCCTTCTTCACGATGCTGTCTGTGTGAGTGGACCAATTCAGTTTGTCTGTGATGTGTACGCCGAGGAACTTAAAACTTACTACCCTCTCCACTACTGTTCCATCGATGTGGATAGGGGGGTGTTCCCTCTGCTGTTTCCTGAAGTCCACAATCATCTCCTTAGTTTTGTTGATGTTGAGTGTGAGGTTATTTTCTTGACACCACACTCCGAGGGCCCTCACCTCCTCCATGTAGGCCATCTCGTCGTTGTTGGTAATCAAGCCTACCACTGTTGTGTCGTCCGCAAACTTGATGATTGAGTTGGAGGCGTGCGTGGCCACGCAGTCGTGGGTGAACAGGGAGTACAGGAGAGGGCTCAGAACGCACCCTTGTGGGGCCCCAGTGTTGAGGATCAGCGGGGTGGAGATGTTGTTGCCTACGCTCACCACCTGGGGACGGCCCGTCAGGTAGTCCAGTACCCAGTTGCACAGGGCGGGGTCGAGACCCAGGGTCTCGAGCTTGATGACGAGTTTGGAGGGCACTATGGTGTTAAATGCCGAGCTGTAGTTGATGAACAGCATTCTCACATAGGTATTCCTCTTGTCCAGATGGGTTAGGGCAGTGTGCAGTGTGGTTGAGATTGCATCGTCTGTGGACCTATTTGGGCGGTAAGCAAATTGTAGTGGGTCTAGGGTGTCAGGTATGGTGGAGGTGATATGGTCCTTGACTCGTCTCTCAAAGCACTTCATGATGACGGAAGTGAGTGCTACGGGACGGTAGTCGTTTAGCTCAGTTACCTTAGCTTTCTTGGGAATAGGAACAATGGTGGCCCTCTTGAAGCATGTGGGAACAACAGACTGGGATAGGGATTAATTTAATATATCCATAAACACACCAGCCAGCTGGTCTGCGCATGCTCTGAGGGCGCAGCTGGGGATGCCGTCTGGGCCTGCCACCTTGCGAGGGTTGACACGTTTAAATGTTTTCCTCACGTCGGCTGCAGTGAAGGAGAGTCCGCATATTTTAGTTGCGGGCCGTGTCAGTGGCACTGTGTTGTCCTCAAAGTGGGCAAAAAAGTTATTTAGTCTGCCAGGGAGCAAGACATCCTGGTCCGTGACGGGGCTGGTTTTCTTTTTGTAATCCGTGATTGACTGTAGACCCTGCCACATACCTCTTGTGTCTGAGCCGTTGAATTGAGATTCTACTTTCTATACTGGCGCTTAGCTGGTTTGATTGCCTTGCAGAGGGAATAGTTACACTGTTTGTATTCGGTCATGTTTCCGGTCACCTTGCCCTGATTAAAAGCAGTGGTTCCCGCTTTCAGTTTCCCGCGAATGCTGCCATCAATCCACGGTTTCTGGTTTGGGAATGTTTTAATCGTTGCTATGGGAACGACATCTTCAACGCATGTTCTAATGAACTCGCTCACCGAATCAGCGTATTCGTCAATGTTGTTGTCTGACGCAATACGAAACATATCCCAGTCCACGTGATAGAAGCAGTCTTGGAGTGTGGAATCAGATTGGTCGGACCAGCGTTGAACAGACCTCAGCGCGGGAGCTTCTTGTTGTAGTTTCTGTCTGTAGGCAGGGATCAACAAAATGGAGTCGTGGTCAGCTTTTCTTAAAGCAGGGCCTTATATGCGTCGCGGAAGTTAGAATAGCAATGATCCAAGGTTTTTGCAGCCCTGGTTGCGCAACCGATATGCTGATAAAATTTAGGGATTTTTGTTTTCAGATTAGCCTTGTTAAAATCCCCAGCTACAATGAATGCAGCCTCCGGATATATGGATTCCAGTTTGCAAAGAGTCAAATAAAGTTCGTTCAGAGCCATCGATGTGTCTGCTTGGGGGGCAATATATACGGCTGTGATTATAATCGAAGAGAATTCCCTTGGTAGATAATGCGGTCGACATTTGATTGTGAGGAATTCTAAATCAGGTGAACAGAAGGACTTGAGTTCCTGTATGTTGTTGTGGCCACACCACGTCACGTTAACCATGAAGCAACTTGCAGCAACCCGCAAGTTGTGGTGCAGTATGACGCAACTTTTAAAGGAGGAAACACTGTACATGTACAAATTACCTTGACTAACCAGTACCCCTGCACATTGACTCGGTACCGGTACCCCCTGTATATAGCCCCGTTATTGTTGTTTTATTGTGTTACTTTTTATATATTTTTTTACTTCAGTTTATTTGGTAAATATTTTCATAATTCTTTTTTGAACTGCACTGTTGGTTAAAGGCTTGCAAGTAAGCATTTCACAGTAAGGTCTAAACATAAATTTTGATTTGATTTGATTTGAAAAGGCACATCTCAATAAGTGGTCCAGGTATCCTCATTGAAAAAGAGCTTAAAGAGGTGCCGGTTTAGATAATAGGTACAACTGTCCCAGAGTCCAGGTTTGAGGACATAAATGATCAGTAGGAGACAGGTACACAGTCCACACATTTATTACCAGACAAACATTCCCACGTAGACAGAAAACAGGAAGAGGATAATAACTGTGTCTTTGGCTATGCCGGATTAAGTGATATGACATGCTATTCTCTAAAATAATTTATCCGTAATTAATATTACCTGATTGAGCTAATCATGTAAATGTAATTAACTAGAGAGACGGGCATCACAAAATAATATTTATAGAGCTGTTTTCTCCCGAATAAACTCTTAAAGACCTAGTAATATTTTACATCAATAGCAGTCAATATTAATCGTCATCTTAATTCAGTCTCATCTGAAAGTTGTAAATTCTTGGTTATCTGCACGAACCCTGGCCAACAATTTGAATCAGCAATACAAAATTGGGTTTAATCATTTATTTACTAAATACCTAACTAATTAGACATACACATAATTAAATCATAACTTGATTACAAATTGCATCATAAAGGAAAACGTCCCTAGCGGGCGGAACAGATATGACAGCTTGTTACAAAAAAAGAAAAGGGGCTGAGTTTGAGTGAAGGAGCGGGAAGACTGAGGAACAAAGGCCGAAGCTGTGCTATCGTAAATACAGTATCCTATGCATTCTAAATTACCGCCCATTTGGAAAAGGAAAATGCAATAAATATTTACTCTGAGCTGCGCTTCGGTAGGTTGGTGGTAGATGGAAGGCCGTGTTGCCCAACCGAGTACTTTGAAGAATGTCTCTGGTTGTCAATTGGATACGTTGTCTTAACGTCATTGTGTGGTGGACGGGATACTCTGTCGGTTCCTTCCTAACCCTCATTTGCATCTGCTGTTGCTAACTCAACAGCTAGGAGGTATCACTTCTGTAGTGAATAAGAGTTCAAAGTTCATACCATTCGCAACCAAAGCTCACGCTGATGTTGACTTCGTTCTGTAGTTATTATCTGAACCATTCTGACATAGGACCGTCATCCTCACGTCCTCGGAACAGGAGGTTATATTGCTTTCAAGGGCTTATATAGGAAGGAAGAGGAGGGCGTGTTTGAAAAGTTTTATAGGCCATGTCCCTTCACAGGGGTGGGCCACTGATTGAGCAGAGCCCTGTCTTATGAAAACCCAATTCTCACATTTTAGAAGCTAAAATCACATTTCATCCCCTCACGAATAATTTTATATTCAAACATTTAAATTGAACAACAATTCCATGTGAATCCGATAACTCTGATGTGTAGACTTTCCACTGTAGAGTTTATGGTGGTCCTTCTGTAGCTCAGTTGGTAGAGCATGGCGCTTGTAACGCCAGGGTAGTGGGTTCAATCCCCGGGACCACCCATACGTAGAATGTATGCACACATGACTGTAAGTCGCTTTGGATAAAAGCGTCTGCTAAATGGCATATATTATGTCATCTTATCATTGATGAGAATGTCTCAGATGACAACCGAACTGACATCATATTCATTAAGTACCACCGCATATGTTCAATTGTTCGGATTACCAGAATATAGTTAATTTCCCCCCACCTACTGATGTTCCCAGAATCTCTATGTTAACCAAGGGTTTTGCAAATGTATCCTCAGTAGGGTAGAGAGAGTAAAAAGGGGGGAAGAGGTATTTATGACTGTCATAAACCTAACCCCCATGCCAATGTCATGACATAATGAAAGTGATAATGATGGTGATTAGTGATGTTCTGTAGGACAGAAGAGAATATAGAGCATGTACTATATAACGGCACTAATGAGTATATAATAGCAATCCTAACGGTGCTATGCAAGCAGTAACGTTATACACACTGAGACTTTTAGCAGGGCTAGGCTAACAGTGTTGACTAGTGGGGTTGCTATAGCACACAGTATTCCTGTATAGAAAATAGCAGGTAGCAGTAGCATGCTACGCTACTGATGCTGAGCTAGCATATTAACAATAGCAAGGCCATGGCTGCAGGAAGTGACCAAGTGCTCAGAACCAGTGCTGCTTGTGGGTCTGGCTGTGCTGTGTCCTTGGGGGATGGTGAAGGTTATGGATTAGGGCTGTAGCTGATACCATTGGGCCTTTGACAGTGGATGGAGGGCCCAAGACTGGAACTGAGTTGGCCGTGGGACCAGGGCTGGGTATTCGGCTCAGAGTTGCTGCTGGGTCTGGAGATGGGCCCAGGTCAGTGCTGAACTGATCCTCAAGGATGCAGTGAACACTGGGTCCAGGACGGTGGTCAGGTCTGGTGACAGCAGGTCAACCAGGAGAGACATGGGTTATGTTGGTTGGGGTGCCAGCTCAGGTACCGTTGGCTGCAGATTGGGGTGGCAGTCTGCAGGCGGAGGTGGAACAGGCTGAAGCTCTGTTGGTTGCAGGGCAGGCTGCAGCACTGGCAACAGCTTGTCTGGCTTAGGTGCTGCTCGTGGTAGCACCGGCTATGTTGCAGGATGGTGCTTGGACGGCTGCTGAAATGGATAGGACTCTAGTGGCTATTGTGTTGGAGGCTCGAGCACCGGCAGTTGTCGGTCTGGCTGCACCACTGTTGTCGGGGTGACTACCTGGAGCGTGTTGGAAGTAGCTGGATGCAACTCTGACAACTGCTTGGCTGGCTCAAGCTCTGGCAACTAGATCCGTGGAGGCTGGGTTGGTTCTGGCAGCTGGGCAGCAACAGGACTCAGGACTGGCGCTGCAGGTCTTCTAAGCCTGGGTAGTTTCATGTTCTTTCTAAAATAGTTTTTGTAGGCCTCCAACTGCCATCTGGCTCGTTACTTCCTGTAGGGGGACAGGAACCCGACTCAGGAAGTCTGCTGAACTTCCCAGTCCTCATTTTTTTGCCAGCGTGTGTGCCTTGTCTGGGGCATGGCTTGCGGCATGATCTGCATCCCGTCATTACTGGTCATAGTCCAGGACAATTGTACCTATCTGGCTTGAAGATCCATGACAAAGAGCAGTCTGGTGAAAGAAAAGGACCCATGTTTTTTTGTCCCTTTAAGCTACTCTAATCCCATACAATCAGCACCTACTCAATGTACAGGATAGGATCATGAATATGTTGTATGGAGAGAATATTGATTTACAGCACCATAAGGTGTACTGTGGTGGAGCTAGCCAATCCTCTTCAGTCTGTGTAGAATGTTTCTAGGGCTGACCCTAACCCAGGAGTGTCATATTTATCCTTTCCACTGACAGCTGCTGCACACTTATGCTTTCACGTACCAAGAGATACAGCCTTATGACTTAGTGCTGGTGGTCAATGGAGGAGGGTCTGCGTCAGAGGTGACAGAGACAATCAACACTCTACTCTAAATACATTGCACGCGACCAGTCCCTCGACTTCTTGGCCCTGACGGAAACATGGATCACCACAGACAACACTGCTACTCCTACTGCTCTCTCTTCGTCCGCCCACGTGTTCTCGCACACCCCGAGAGCGTCTGGTCAGCGGGGTGGTGGCACCGGGATCCTCATCTCTCCCAAGTGGTCATTCTCTCTTTCTCCCCTTACCCATCTGTCTATCGCCTCCTTTGAATTCCATGCTGTCACAGTTACTAGCCCTTTCAAGCTTAACATCCTTATCATTTATCGCCCTCCAGGTTCCCTCGGAGAGTTCATCAATGAGCTTGATGCCTTGATAAGCTCCTTTCCTGAGGACGGCTCACCTCTCACAGTTCTGGGCGACTTTAACCTCCCCACGTCTACATTTGACTCTTTCCTCTCTGCCTCCTTCTTTCCACTCCTCTCCTCTTTTGACCTCACCCTCTCACCTTCCCCCCTACTCACAAGGCAGGCAATACGCTCGACCTCATCTTTACTAGATGCTGTTCTTCCACTAACCTCATTGCAACTCCCCTCCAAGTCTCCGACCACTGCCTTGTATCCTTTTCCCTCTCGCTCTCATCCAACACCTCCCACACTGCCCCTACTCGGATGGTATCGCGCCGTCCCAACCTTCGCTCTCTCTCCCCCGCTACTCTCTCCTCTTCCATCCTATCATCTCTTCCCTCCGCTCAAACCTTCTCCCACCTATCTCCTGATTCTGCCTCCTCAACCCTCCTCTCCTCCCTCTGCATCCCTTGACTCTCTATGTCCCCTATCCTCCAGGCCGGCTCGGTCCTCCCCTCCCGCTCCGTGGCTCGATGACTCATTGCGAGCTCACAGAACAGGGCTCCGGGCAGCCGAGCGGAAATGGAGGAAAACTCGCCTCCCTGCGGACCTGGCATCCTTTCACTCCCTCCTCTCTACATTTTCCTCCTCTGTCTCTGCTGCTAAAGCCACTTTCTACCACGCTAAATTCCAAGCTTCTGCCTCCAACCCTAGGAAGCTCTTTGCCACCTTCTCCTCCCTCCTGAATCCTCCGCCCCTCTCCCCCTCCTCCCTCTCTGCAGATGACTTCGTCAACCATTTTGAAAAGAAGGTCGACGACATCCGATCCTCGTTTGCTAAGTCAAACGACACCGCTGGTTCTGCTCACACTGCCCTACCCTGTGCTCTGACCTCTTTCTCCCCTCTCTCTCAGATGAAATCTCGCGTCTTGTGACGGCCGGCCGCCCAACAACCTGCCCGCTTGACCCTATCCCCTCCTCTCTTCTCCAGACCATTTCCGGAGACCTTCTCCCAAATTACCTCACCTCGCTCATCAACTCATCCCTGACCGTTGGCTACGTCCCTTCCGTCTTCAAGAGAGCGAGAGTTGCACCCCTTCTGAAAAAACCTACACTCGATCCCTCCGATGTCAACAATTACAGACCAGTATCCCTTCTTTCTTTTCTCTCCAAAACTCTTGAACGTGCCGTCCTTGGCCAGCTCTCCCGCTATCTCTCTCTGAATGACCTTCTTGATCCAAATCAGTCAGGTTTCAAGACTAGTCATTCAACTGAGACTGCTCTCCTCTGTATCACGGAGGCGCTCCGCACTGCTAAAGCTAACTCTCTCTCCTCTGCTCTCATCCTTCTAGATCTATCGGCTGCCTTCGATACTGTGAACCATCAGATCCTCCTCTCCACCCTCTCCGAGTTGGGCATCTCCGGCGCGGCCCACGCTTGGATTGCGTCCTACCTGACAGGTCGCTCCTACCAGGTGGCGTGGCGAGAATCTGTCTCCTCACCACGCGCTCTCACCACTGGTGTCCCCCAGGGCTCTGTTCTTGGCCCTCTCCTATTCTCGCTATACACCAAGTCACTTGGCTCTGTCATAACCTCACATGGTCTCTCTTATCATTGCTATGCAGACGACACACAATTAATCTTCTCCTTTCCCCCTTCTGATGACCAGGTGGCGAATCGCATCTCTGCATGTCTGGCAGACATATCAGTGTGGATGACGGATCACCACCTCAAGCTGAACCTCGGCAAGACGGAGCTGCTCTTCCTCCCGGGGAAGGACTGCCCGTTCCATGATCTCGCCATCACGGTTGACAACTCCATTGTGTCCTCCTCCCAGAGCGCCAAGAACCTTGGCGTGATCCTGGACAACACCCTGTCGTTCTCAACTAACATCAAGGCGGTGGCCCGTTCCTGTAGGTTCATGCTCTACAACATCCGCAGAGTACGACCCTGCCTCACACAGGAAGCGGCGCAGGTCCTAATCCAGGCACTTGTCATCTCCCGTCTGGATTACTGCAACTCGCTGTTGGCTGGGCTCCCTGCCTGTGCCATTAAACCCCTTCAACTCATCCAGAACGCCGCAGCCCGTCTGGTGTTCAACCTTCCCAAGTTCTCTAACGTCACCCCGCTCCTCCGTTCTCTCCACTGGCTTCCAGTTGAAGCTCGCATCCGCTACAAGACCATGGTGCTTGCCTACGGAGCTGTGAGGGGAACGGCACCTCAGTACCTCCAGGCTCTGATCAGGCCCTACACCCAAACAAGGGCACTGCGTTCATCCACCTCTGGCCTGCTCGCCTCCCTACCACTGAGGAAGTACAGCTCCCGCTCAGCCCAGTCAAAACTGTTTGCTGCCCTGGCCCCCCAATGGTGGAACAAACTCCCTCACGACGCCAGGACAGCGGAGTCAATCACCACCTTCCGGAGACACCTGAAACCCCACCTCTTTAAGGAATACCTAGGATAGGTTAAGTAATCCCTCTCACCCCACCCCCCCTAAGTTTTAGATGCACTATTGTTAAGTGACTGTCCCACTGGATGTCATAAGGTGATTGCACCAATTTGTAAGTCGCTCTGGATAAGAGCGTCTGCTAAATGACTTAAATGTAAATGTAAATGTAAATGCAATGACACTCAGTAGCGATTTGCCAAGGGGTTAATGCATGTACGTTTGGGACTGAGGCACGAGGGACCATCATGCAGATATGTGAGGTGGTTTCTATTCCTGGAAAAAGCTGCAAGATTTTTGGTTCAAGTCCCACTCAGGACACCCCCCGAATTCTCCCTCTGGTAATGAATTGAGCTCTGGATACTCACTGTATGATGCAAAAGCTATTTTTGTATTCATATCACTCAATCACCTATATAAAGTTCTATGATCAAAGTAAGTTCTGAGACAAAAATACTGTTTGATGTCAAAGCACTCAGGATGCCAGGTTCGAAGTAGACCAATATACCGAGTAGAATGGTGGTAGATTGGATAAATACACTGACTTTAGAGTAGGATGGTGGTACAATGGAAGTTAAAAACCAATGCAGGAGATTATTGCAAGAGATTATTGATCCCCAGAGGGATGTATGGTACGGCAACTGTAGGTTACTGTAACACATACCCAGTTCAATAATGCATTATATACCCATGTCCCACTATCTCATAAAGAAAATGGAATGTTCCGTATGGGGTTATGGAGATGCCAAACCAACTCCATACCCCCACCCCTCTCTCTAAACACACATTCGCACTCGCACGCACACACTCCCTTAATCCCTTGGCCGACTGTGTGATTGCGTTTAACACATCCTAATTAAAGCAAATCAAGCTGCACTCTACGTCCTTCCCCAGATGCAATCAACATCCCACCTGACCCGGTGACAGAAAGCTCCATATTTCTCCTTCAGATCAAAGCGAAGAATTCAATCTGGCCCTGCCTTTCATTTATGACAGCAGTTTATAACAGCCAAGTGTGGCGGGCCGAGTAAATCTCTGTCACCACGCTTAATTTGTTGTATACTTCAGAAGCGGATGGCGAATATAGTTGTCATGCTGAGTAATACGCCTTCCCATTAGTCTGTGATATAGGACTGTAGAAGCAATTTTCGGGCCGAGGTGTTGTTTGGGGAGCTCAGGCTGAATATCCAGAGTGACAGTCTGGAAGGCTCTCAATCAATAGACCAATTTAGCAGAAAGGAGCTCCTCTACTCAAGTCACAGCTCACTGGGGGATTGAACCCACCTAATGGGTTAAAATGACAAGTTCTGCCAGCAACTGAGACCTCAACTGGCACCTCAGAGAGATTTTGTTTGAAGGGATTTAATTGTTAGGCCCTGAAACATAGCCTTTGCATTCCAGTAGCAACTGAGTGTGTTTGTTTAGGTTTCACTCATGCAAAGCAGTCCCATGAGAGTTGAATGTAGGCAAATTCTGACTGTAATTGGCACACACTTATTTGCAGAAGGTGCATAAGGCTATCGATCCTGTCAGTTCTCATTCCCCCCTCTCATTCTCATTCTTCTTGAGAACACCAAACAAGCAGATTCTCGTTTCCAGGCCTCTACCAACAATATGTCACGGAATGGAAATCATCTCCTGGCTACACTCTTAGAAACAAAGGTGCCATCTAGAACCTAAAAGGGTTCTTTACCTGTCCCCAAAGGAGAAGCATTTGAAGAACCGTTTTTGGCTCCAGCTAAAACATTTTGGGGTTCCATGTAGAACCCTCTGTTGAAAGGGTTCTACATGGAACCCCAAAATGTTCTATCTGGAACCAAAAAGGGAACCCTTTTGAAACCGTTTTTTCTAAGAGTGTAAACAACTGGCTTAAATCCTATTGCTCCTCGATAGATTTGGAGTATGTTGACAAATTTGACTGCTTTTGGGAGAGGCCCCTTTTGGGATAACTTGCATCCAAAAATGAAAGGGACAAAAGTTATCTCGACCAACATCAAAGAAGCTCTTCTAAAACATTGACTCAAAAACAGCCCATTTCCAATATTTCACAGAGTTATCATCATAGTTATCATAATAGTTCTACAGATAATCATATTCACAGGGGTATTGTCAGTTATAATCTTGTGATCATAAAGTTGAATTCAGCTGTTAACTCTGTTACTGTTAGCCCATTTGGGAAGCCCACTGTGGTAAACTTGTCCAGTGCTATTATTTCAAATACCATAAATATGACTAACCCCTGTGATTTATAATCACTTAGAGGGCTTGGGCTGTTACATATCAACAGACAAAGTTTGATGTCAAACATGGACCTTCTTAATATCTGGGTGGATGACACGAGCCCAGATATTTTGGTTCTCACAGACTTGGTAAATGTCATGTCATGTCATGGGTGGTGGAACTGAAAGGTTGGATATATAATGAAAGGTTGGATATATAATGAGCAGGGCTAGAGGCTCTACAGTGAAATAAGCCAATAAACACTAACCAGAACAGCAATGGACAAGGAATATTGACATTAAGGAGAGGCATGCTTAGTCGAGTGATCAAAAGGGTCCAGTGAGTAGTGAGGCTGGTTGGGGTAACGGCGATTCAGACAGCTAGCCGGGCCATCGGTAGCAAGATAGCATAGGATGGAGGTCTGTTTTTGCCACCTTGTGCGCTTCCATCGATACATTAGTAGGGTTCCTTGTGGTAGACGGGATCAATCCAATTGGCAAAATAGATATAGTTATAGTGACTCAAGAAAAATTGTCCGATAGACCTATTCAGATAGCAGCCGATAAGACAGCTAACGATGAGCGGGCCGGTGATGGGCGTTCAGGTAACGTCGCGATGGAGGGGCCAGTTGGATAACTCCCACAGGCAGATAACGTCGGTAGTCCAGTCATGAAGGACTGGTGGGGCTCTGCATCGGCAGTAAAATGGGTCCGGATAAAATTTCCTGTCTTAGGTCAGTTAGGATCACCACTTTATTTTAAGAATGTGAAATGTCCGAATAATAGTAGAGAGAATGATTTATTTCAGCTTTTATTTCTTTCCCTCACATTCCCTGTGAAGTAGTTTACATATACTCAATTAGTATTTGGTAGCATTTCCTTTAAATTGTTTAACTTGGGTCAAACGTTTAGGGTAGCCTTCCACAAGCTTCCCACAGTAAGTTGGGTGAATTTTGGCCCATTCCTTCTGACAGAGCTGGTGTAACTGAGTCAGGCTTCTAGGCCTCCTTGCTCGCACATGCTTTTTCAGTTCTGCCCACAAATGTTCTATAGGACTGAGGTCAGGGCTTTGTGATGGCCACTCCAATACCTTAACTTTGTTGTCCTTAAGCCATTTTGCCACAACTTTGGAAGTATGCTTGGGGTCATTGTCCATTTGGAAGACCCATTTGCGACCAAGCTTTAACTTCCTGACTGATGTCTTAAGATGTTGCTTCAATACATCCACTTAATGTTCCTCTCTCATGATGACATCTATTTTGTGAAGTACACCAGACCCTCCTGCAGCAAAGCACCCCCACAACATGATGCTGCCACCCCCGTGCTTCACGGTTGAGATGGTGTTCTTCGGGCTTGCAAGCCGCCCCCTTTTTCCTCCAAACATAA